>NW_026871231.1:300000-600000 GCF_028564815.1 Eubalaena glacialis | reverse complement strand
TTGGCCAACCAAGCAAGCCGGAAGGGCAAATCAGCGCTACAAAGTAGTCTCGCTTGCCCTCGGTCAAAAGGGCCATGCTGAAGAAAGTGTAAAAACCAGAAAAGCAGGATAGGCCATGGAGACATGGGAGCCTTGCTACGCTGATGGGCGGGATGTAAATTGCCAACATGCACTCTGGAGTAGTGTACGGTGTGTCCTGAAACAAGTAATAAACACAGCTTAGAGAGCATAGGGCACTTCCACTCATGGGCGTATAAATCGGGAAAACTAAAACTCAACAAGACACAGGCACCCCAAACTTTACGGCTGCTCTGTTTCCAAGAACCTCCACTTCGGTACACCTTCAATATCCCAGGAAAGAGAAAAATGGATAAACAAATGGTGGTACTTGGCACAATGGAATATCACTCAGCCATGAAATCAATGTCATAAGGCTAGTTAGCAGCATGATGAGTGGATTTAGCGACGATGATTCTAAGTGAAATAAGTCACACAGAAAAAGACACTTATCCTAAGATATCGCTTATAGAGGGAATGTCAAAATCGCTACACTTGAACTGAATTACAAAACAGAACAGAGGCACACCTTTAGAAGACACACTATGGCTGCTGAACGGGAAAGGTGAGGTGGGGTGATGCATAAAACAAGGGTTTGAAATAAGCTCAGAGACCGCTCCATAAGCCAAATATGTAATAGACAAGGCCTACTCCCTGCTCAGTGAACTGGACTCAACACCCCCTAGTCACCGCACAAGAATATATCTGACTAGTAAGAATCTGAAAACCTATGTATCGATATCTTTCTGCAAGTGAATCAAGAGGGTGTAAAGCGGCATAAACACAGCAGGGAAAAGCAGCCAAGACCCATTCTAAACATAAATTACTTTAAAAAACCCACAAAACAAAGACAGTGAAAGAGAGAGAAATTCTTACAAAATCCGTTCAGGGTCTCTGATGCAACCTGGATTGACCATATCTAGACCCACAGCTGGATGAGACATAAGGCTGGACACTCTTGGGGCTGAGAGGATTGGTGAGGTTGGGTGAGCAAACCCAGATACTTAAAATAACACCGCGGGGTACACACCCCATGGGTCTCAAATCTCCAGGTACAAGGGCATCTTCCTACATCAAAACATGCATGGGAAACCCAGAAGATGGTATGCCGTGAGATCGGGAAAGGTTTCTAAAACGCACCTCATTTCTCCTCTCCTTGTGCTCGGGTTCGCCATTCCAGCCGCTTGACTAACCATCTCCCTACTTGGAGAATAAGCACCTTTAACCTCCTGTTTCGTCCAGGTTGCAATTTGTCCTGAGGATGAACGGGGAGACGGGGAACCAACGAGAGACTAGCCCTAGGTGTTGGGACAGGCACAGGTCACTCCATTTTCCCATCAGGAATAAGAATGAACCACAGGCTCAGCCTGCCCCCCAGAACCAAAATAGGGCCTGAAGCAATCCTGCGCTTTTGCGGCCAGCTCCCAAAAAAGCGAGTAGACAAATGGAGCTCAGGGGCACTGCAATTCAGAAACTTGCAGAGTTATAAATGAGAACTCTCGTCCACAAATATATTGAGGGAAGGCAACGAAGAGGATTTGAAAGCAAGGCAGATTTGCAGGAAACAGATTTCAGGAGGTAGATTCGACTCGCCTTTAAAGCACATGAAAAGCGGCAAAACGTTGACAATGATGCCCTTGGCCAAAAAGGGCGTATGCGTTTTTTCCTGAATATATTCAGGAAAAAACGCATACGCCCTTTTTGGCCAACCAAGCAAGCCGGAAGGGCAAATCAGCGCTACAAAGAAGTCTCGCTTGCCCTCGGTCAAAAGGGCCATGCTGAAAAAAGTGTAAAAACCAGAAAAGCAGGACAGGCCATGGAGACATGGGAGCCTTGCTACGCTGATGGGTGGGATGTAAATTGCCAACAGGCACTCTGGAGAAGTGTACGGTGTGTCCTGAAACAAGTAATAAACACAGCTTAGAGAGCATAGGGCACTTCCACTCATGGGCGTATAAATCGGGAAAACTAAAAATCAACAAGACACAGGCACCCCAAACTTTACGGCTGCTCTGTTTCCAAGAACCTCCACTTCGGTACACCTTCAATATCCCAGGAAAGAGAAAAATGGATAAACAAATGGTGCTACTTGGCACAATGGAATATCACTCAGCCATGAAATCAATGTCATAAGGCTAGTTAGCAGCATGATGAGTGGATTTAGCGACAATGATTCTAAGTGAAATAAGTCACACAGAAAAAGACACTTATCCTAAGATATCGCTTATAGAGGGAATGTCAAAATCGCTGCACTTGAACTGAATTACAAAACAGAACAGAGTCACACCTTTAGAAGACACACTATGGCTGCTGAACGGGAAAGGTGAGGTGGGGTGATGCATAAAACAAGGGTTTGAAATAAGCTCAGAGACCGCTCCATAAGCCAAATATGTAATAGACAAGGCCTACTCCCTGCTCAGTGAACTGGACTCAACACCCCCTAGTCACCGCACAAGAATATATCTGACTAGTAAGAATCTGAAAACCTATGTATCGATATCTTTCTGCAAGTGAATCAAGAGGGTGTAAAGCGGCATAAACACAGCAGGGAAAAGCAGCCAAGACCCATTCTAAACATAAATTACTTTAAAAAACCCACAAAACAAAGACAGTGAAAGAGAGAGAAATTCTTACAAAATCCGTTCAGGGTCTCTGATGCAACCTGGATTGACCATATCTAGACACACAGCTGGATGAGACATAAGGCTGGACACTCTTGGGGCTGAGAGGATTGGTGAGGTTGGGTGAGCAAACCCAGATACTTAAAATAACACCGCGGGGTACACACCCCATGGGTCTCAAATCTCCAGGTACAAGGGCATCTTCCTACATCAAAACATGCATGGGAAACGCAGAAGATGGTATGCCGTGAGATCGGGAAAGGTTTCTAAAACGCACCTCATTTCTCCTCTCCTTGTGCTCGGGTTCGCCATTCCAGCCGCTTGACTAACCATCTCCCTACTTGGAGAATAAGCACCTTTAACCTCCTGTTTCGTCCAGGTTGCAATTTGTCCTGAGGATGAACGGGGAGACGGGGAACCAACGAGAGACTAGCCCTAGGTGTTGGGACAGGCACAGGTCACTCCATTTTCCCATCAGGAATAAGAATGAACCACAGGCTCAGCCTGCCCCCCAGAACCAAAATAGGGCCTGAAGCAATCCTGCGCTTTTGCGGCCAGCTCCCAAAAAAGCGAGTAGACAAATGGAGCTCAGGGGCACTGCAATTCAGAAACTTGCAGAGTTATAAATGAGAACTCTCGTCCACAAATATATTGAGGGAAGGCAACGAAGAGGATTTGAAAGCAAGGCAGATTTGCAGGAAACAGATTTCAGGAGGTAGATTCGACTCGCCTTTAAAGCACATGAAAAGCGGCAAAACGTTGACAATGATGCCCTTGGCCAAAAAGGGCGTATGCGTTTTTTCCTGAATATATTCAGGAAAAAACGCATACGCCCTTTTTGGCCAACCAAGCAAGCCGGAAGGGCAAATCAGCGCTACAAAGTAGTCTCGCTTGCCCTCGGTCAAAAGGGCCATGCTGAAGAAAGTGTAAAAACCAGAAAAGCAGGATAGGCCATGGAGACATGGGAGCCTTGCTACGCTGATGGGCGGGATGTAAATTGCCAACATGCACTCTGGAGTAGTGTACGGTGTGTCCTGAAACAAGTAATAAACACAGCTTAGAGAGCATAGGGCACTTCCACTCATGGGCGTATAAATCGGGAAAACTAAAACTCAACAAGACACAGGCACCCCAAACTTTACGGCTGCTCTGTTTCCAAGAACCTCCACTTCGGTACACCTTCAATATCCCAGGAAAGAGAAAAATGGATAAACAAATGGTGGTACTTGGCACAATGGAATATCACTCAGCCATGAAATCAATGTCATAAGGCTAGTTAGCAGCATGATGAGTGGATTTAGCGACGATGATTCTAAGTGAAATAAGTCACACAGAAAAAGACACTTATCCTAAGATATCGCTTATAGAGGGAATGTCAAAATCGCTACACTTGAACTGAATTACAAAACAGAACAGAGTCACACCTTTAGAAGACACACTATGGCTGCTGAACGGGAAAGGTGAGGTGGGGTGATGCATAAAACAAGGGTTTGAAATAAGCTCAGAGACCGCTCCATAAGCCAAATATGTAATAGACAAGGCCTACTCCCTGCTCAGTGAACTGGACTCAACACCCCCTAGTCACCGCACAAGAATATATCTGACTAGTAAGAATCTGAAAACCTATGTATCGATATCTTTCTGCAAGTGAATCAAGAGGGTGTAAAGCGGCATAAACACAGCAGGGAAAAGCAGCCAAGACCCATTCTAAACATAAATTACTTTAAAAAACCCACAAAACAAAGACAGTGAAAGAGAGAGAAATTCTTACAAAATCCGTTCAGGGTCTCTGATGCAACCTGGATTGACCATATCTAGACCCACAGCTGGATGAGACATAAGGCTGGACACTCTTGGGGCTGAGAGGATTGGTGAGGTTGGGTGAGCAAACCCAGATACTTAAAATAACACCGCGGGGTACACACCCCATGGGTCTCAAATCTCCAGGTACAAGGGCATCTTCCTACATCAAAACATGCATGGGAAACCCAGAAGATGGTATGCCGTGAGATCGGGAAAGGTTTCTAAAACGCACCTCATTTCTCCTCTCCTTGTGCTCGGGTTCGCCATTCCAGCCGCTTGACTAACCATCTCCCTACTTGGAGAATAAGCACCTTTAACCTCCTGTTTCGTCCAGGTTGCAATTTGTCCTGAGGATGAACGGGGAGACGGGGAACCAACGAGAGACTAGCCCTAGGTGTTGGGACAGGCACAGGTCACTCCATTTTCCCATCAGGAATAAGAATGAACCACAGGCTCAGCCTGCCCCCCAGAACCAAAATAGGGCCTGAAGCAATCCTGCGCTTTTGCGGCCAGCTCCCAAAAAAGCGAGTAGACAAATGGAGCTCAGGGGCACTGCAATTCAGAAACTTGCAGAGTTATAAATGAGAACTCTCGTCCACAAATATATTGAGGGAAGGCAACGAAGAGGATTTGAAAGCAAGGCAGATTTGCAGGAAACAGATTTCAGGAGGTAGATTCGACTCGCCTTTAAAGCACATGAAAAGCGGCAAAACGTTGACAATGATGCCCTTGGCCAAAAAGGGCGTATGCGTTTTTTCCTGAATATATTCAGGAAAAAACGCATACGCCCTTTTTGGCCAACCAAGCAAGCCGGAAGGGCAAATCAGCGCTACAAAGAAGTCTCGCTTGCCCTCGGTCAAAAGGGCCATGCTGAAAAAAGTGTAAAAACCAGAAAAGCAGGACAGGCCATGGAGACATGGGAGCCTTGCTACGCTGATGGGTGGGATGTAAATTGCCAACAGGCACTCTGGAGAAGTGTACGGTGTGTCCTGAAACAAGTAATAAACACAGCTTAGAGAGCATAGGGCACTTCCACTCATGGGCGTATAAATCGGGAAAACTAAAAATCAACAAGACACAGGCACCCCAAACTTTACGGCTGCTCTGTTTCCAAGAACCTCCACTTCGGTACACCTTCAATATCCCAGGAAAGAGAAAAATGGATAAACAAATGGTGCTACTTGGCACAATGGAATATCACTCAGCCATGAAATCAATGTCATAAGGCTAGTTAGCAGCATGATGAGTGGATTTAGCGACAATGATTCTAAGTGAAATAAGTCACACAGAAAAAGACACTTATCCTAAGATATCGCTTATAGAGGGAATGTCAAAATCGCTGCACTTGAACTGAATTACAAAACAGAACAGAGTCACACCTTTAGAAGACACACTATGGCTGCTTATCGGAAAGGTGAGGTGGGGTGATGCATAAAACAAGGGTTTGAAATTAGCTCAGAGACAGCTCCATAAGCCAAATATGTAATAGACATGGCCTACTCCCTGCTCAGTGAACTGGACTCAACACCCCCTAGTCACCGCACAAGAATATATCTGACTAGTAAGAATCTGAAAACCTATGTATCGATATCTCTCTGCAAGTGAATCAAGAGGGTGTAAAGCGGCATCAACACAGCAGGGAAAAGCAGCCAAGACCCATTCTAAACATAAATTACTTTAAAAATCCCACAAAACAAAGACAGTGAAAGAGAGAGAAATTCTTACAAAATCCGTTCAGGGTCTCTGATGCAACCTGGATTGACCATATCTAGACCCACAGCTGGATGAGACATAAGGCTGGACACTCTTGGGTCTGAGAGGATTGGTGAGGTTGGGTGAGCAAACCCAGATACTTAAAATAACACCGCGGGGTACACACCCCATGGGTCTCAAATCTCCAGGTACAAGGGCATCTTCCTACATCAAAACATGCATGGGAAACCCAGAAGATGGTATGCCGTGAGATCCGGAAATGTTTCTAAAACGCACCTCATTTCTCCTGTCCTTGTGCTCGGGTTCGCCATTCCAGCCGCTTGACTAACCATCTCCCTACTTGGAGAATCAGCACCTTTAACCTCCTGTTTCGTCCAGGTTGCAATTTGTCGTGAGGATGACCGGGAAGACGGGGAACCAACGAGAGACTAGCCCTAGGTGTTGGGACAGGCACAGGTCACTCCATTTTCCCATCAGGAAGAAGAATGAACCACAGGCTCCGCCTGCCCCCTGGAAGCCGAATAGGGCCTGAAACATTCCTGTGCTTTTGTGGCCAGCTCCCAAAAAAGCGAGTAGACAAATGGAGCTCAGGGGCACTGCCATTCACAAACGTGCAGAGTTATAAATGAGAACTCTCGTCCACAAATATATTGAGGGAAGGCAACGAAGAGGATTTGAAAGCAAGGCAGATTTGCAGGAAACAGATTTCAGGAGGTAGATTCGACTCGCCTTTAAAGCACATGAAAAGCGGCAAAACGTTGACAATGATGCCCTTGGCCAAAAAGGGCGTAAGCGTTTTTTCCTGAATATATTCAGGAAAAAACGCATACGCCCTTTTTGGCCAACCAAGCAAGCCGGAAGGGCAAATCAGCGCTACAAAGAAGTCTTGCTTGCCCTCGGTCAAAAGGGCCATGCTGAAAAAAGTGTAAAAACCAGAAAAGCAGGACAGGCCATGGAGATATGGGAGCCTTGCTACGCTGATGTGCGGGATGTAAATTGCCAATAGGCACTCTGGAGAAGTGTACGGTGTGTCCTGAAACAAGTAATAAACACAGCTTAGAGAGCATAGGGCACTTCCACTCATGGGCGTATAAATTGGGAAAACTAAAAATCAACAAGACACAGGCACCCCAACCTTTACGGCTGCTGTGTTTCCAAGAACCTCCACTTCGGTACACCTTCAATATCTCAGAAAGAGAAAAATGGATAAAGAAATGGGGGTACTTGGCACAATGGAATATCACTCAGCCATGAAATCAATCTCATAAGGCTAGTTTGCAGCATGATGAGTCGATTTAGGTACGATGATTCTAAGTGAAATAAGTCACACAGGAAAAGACACTTATCCTAAGATATCGCTTATAGAGGGAATGTCAAAATCGCTACGCTTGAACTGAATTACAAAACAGAACAGAGTCACACCTTTAGAAGACACACTATGGCTGTTTAACGGGAAAGATGAGGTGGGGTGATGCATAAAACAAGGGTTTGAAATTAGCTCAGAGACCACTCCATAAGCCAAATATGTAATAGACACGGCCCACTCCCTGCTCAGTGAACTGGACACAACACCCCCTAGCCACCGCACAAGAATATATCTGACTAGTAAGAATCTGAAAACCTATGTATCGATATCTCTCTGCAAGTGAATTAAGAGGGTGTAAAGCGGCATAAACACAGCAGGGAAAAGCAGCCAAGCCCCATTCTAAACATAAATTACTTAAAAAAACCCACAAAACAAAGACAGTGAAAGAGAGAGAAATTCTTACAAAATCAGTTCAGGGGCTCTGATGCCACCTGGATCGACCATATCTAGACCCACAGCTGGATGAGACATAAGGCTGGACACTCTTGAGGCTCAGAGGATTGGTGAGGTTGGGTGAACAAACGCAGAGAATTTAAAGTAACACTGCGGCGTACCCACCCCATGGGTCTCAAATCTCCAGGTACAAGGGCATCTTCCGAAATCAAAACATGCATGGGAAACCCAGAAGATGGTATGCTGTGAGATCGGGAAAGGCTTCTAAAACGCTCCTCATTTCTCCTCTCCTTGTGCTCGGCTTCGCCAGTCCAGCCGCTTGACTAACCATCTCCCTACTTGGAGAATCAGCATCTTTAACCTCCTGTTTCGTACAGGTTGCAATTTCTCCTGAGGATGAACGGGAAGACGGGGAACCAACGAGAGACTAGCCCTAGGTGTTGGGACAGGCACAGGTCACTCCATTTTCCCATCAGGAAGAAGAATGAAGCACAGGCTCAGCCTGCCCCCCAGAACCAAAATAGGGCCTGAAGCAATCCTGCGCTTTTGCGGCCAGCTCCCAAAAAAGCGAGGAGACAAATGGAGCTCAGGGGCACTGCAATTCACAAACGTGCAGAGTTATAAATGAGAACTCTCGTCCACAAATATATTGAGGGAAGGCAACGAAGAGGATTTGAAAGCAAGGCAGATTTGCAGGAAACAGATTTCAGGAGGTAGATTCGACTCGCCTTTAAAGCACATGAAAAGCGGCAAAACGTTGACAATGATGCCCTTGGCCAAAAAGGGCGTATGCGTTTTTTCCTGAATATATTCAGGAAAAAACGCATACGCCCTTTTTGGCCAACCAAGCAAGCCGGAAGGGCAAATCAGCGCTACAAAGAAGTCTCGCTTGCCCTCGGTTCAAAGGGCCATGCTAAAAAAGTGTAAAAACCAGAAAAGCAGGACAGGCCATGGAGACATGGGAGCCTTGCTACGCTGATGGGTGGGATGTAAATTGCCAACAGGCACTCTGGAGAAGTGTACGGTGTGTCCTGAAACAAGTAATAAACACAGCTTAAAGAGCATAGGGCACTTCCACTCATGGGCGTATAAATTGGGAAAACTAAAGATCAACAAGACACAGGCACCCCAAACTTTACGGCTGCTCTGTTTCCAAGAACCTCCACTTCGGTACACCTTCAATATCCCAGGAGAGAGAAAAATGGATAAAGAAATGGTGCTACTTGGCACAATGGAATATCACTCAGCCATGAAATCAATGTCATAAGGCTAGTTAGCAGCATGATGAGTGGATTTAGCGACGATGATTCTAAGTGAAATAAGTCACACAGAAAAAGACACTTATCCTAAGATATCGCTTATAGAGGGAATGTCAAAATCGCTGCACTTGAAGTGAATTACAAAACAGAACAGAGTCACACCTTTAGAAGACACACTATGGCTGCTTAACGGAAAGGTGAGGTGGGGTGATGCATAAAACAAGGGTTTGAAATTAGCTCAGAGACAGCTCCATAAGCCAAATATGTAATAGACATGGCCTACTCCCTGCTCAGTGAACTGGACTCAACACCCCCTAGTCACCGCACAAGAATATATCTGACTAGTAAGATTCTGAAAACCTATGTATCGATATCTCTCTGCAAGTGAATCAAGAGGGTGTAAAGCGGCATAAACACAGCAGGGAAAAGCAGCCAAGACCCATTCTAAACATAAATTACTTTAAAAATCCCACAAAACAAAGACAGTGAAAGACAGAGAAATTCATACAAAATCCGTTCAGGGTCTCTGATACAACCTGGATTGACCATATCTAGACCCACAGCTGGATGAGACATAAGGCTGGACACTCTTGGGGCTGAGAGGATTGGTGAGGTTGGGTGAGAAAACGCAGATAATTTAAAGTAAAACCGCGTGGTACACACCCCATGGGTCTCAAATCTCCAGGTACAAGGGCATCTTCCTACATCAAAACATGCATGGGAAACCCAGAAGATGGTATGCCGTGAGATCGGGAAAGGTTTCTAAAACGCACCTCATTTCTCTTCTCCTTGTGCTCGGGTTCGCCATTCCAGCCGCTTGACTAACCATCTCCCTACTTGGAGAATCAGCACCTTTAACCTCCTGTTTCGTACAGGTTGCAATTTGTCATGAGGATGAACGGGAAGACGGGGAACCAACGAGAGACTAGCCCTAGGTGTTGGGACAGGCACAGGTCACTCCATTTTCCCATCAGGAAGAAGAATGAACCACAGGCTCGGCCTGCCGCCCAGAACCAAAATAGGGCCTGAAGCAATCCTGCGCTTTTGCGGCCAGCTCCCAAAAAAGCGAGTAGACAAATGGAGCTCAGGGGCACTGCAATTCACAAACGTGCAGAGTTATAAATGAGAACTCTCGTCCACAAATATATTGAGGGAAGGCAACGAAGAGGATTTGAAAGTAAGGCAGATTTTCAGGAAATAGATTTCAGGATGTAGATTCGACTCGCCTGTAAAGCACATGAAAAGCGGCAAAACGTTGACAATGATGCCCTTGGCCAAAAAGGGCGTATGCGTTTTTTCCTGAATATATTCAGGAAAAAACGCATACGCCCTTTTTGTCCAACCAAGCAAGCCGGAAGGGCAAATCAGCGCTACAAAGAAGTCTCGCTTGCCCTCGGTCAAAAGGGCCATGCTGAAGAAAGTGTAAAAACCAGAAAAGCAGGACAGGCCATGGAGACATGGGAGCCTTGCTACGCTGATGGGCGGGATGTAAATTGCCAACAGGCACTCTGGAGAAGTGTACGGTGTGTCCTGAAACAAGTAATAAACACAGCTTAGAGAGCATAGGGCACTTCCACTCATGGGCGTATAAATCGGGAAAACTAAAACTCAACAAGACACAGGCACCCCAAACTTTACGGCTGCTCTGTTTCCAAGAACCTCCACTTCGGTACACCTTCAATATCCCAGGAAAGAGAAAAATGGATAAACAAATGGTGCTACTTGGCACAATGGAATATCACTCAGCCATGAAATCAATGTCATAAGGCTAGTTAGCAGCATGATGAGTGGATTTAGCGACGATGATTCTAAGTGAAATAAGTCACACAGAAAAAGACACTTATCCTAAGATATCGCTTATAGAGGGAATGTCAAAATCGCTACACTTGAACTGAATTACAAAACAGAACAGAGTCACACCTTTAGAAGACACACTATGGCTGCTTAACGGGAAAGGTGAGGTGGGGTGATGCATAAAACAAGGGTATGAAATTAGATCAGAGACCGCTCCATAAGCCAAATATGTAATAGACAAGGCCTACTCCCTGCTCAGTGAACTGGACTCAACACCCCCTAGTCACCGCACAAGAATATATCTGACTAGTAAGAATCTGAAAACCTATGTATCGATATCTCTCTGCAAGTGAATCAAGAGGGTGTAAAGCAGCATAAACACAGCAGGGAAAAGCAGCCAAGACCCATTCTAAACATAAATTACTTTAAAAAACCCACAAAACAAAGACAGTGAAAGAGAGAGAAATTCTTAAAAAATCCGTTCAGGGTCTCTGATGCAACCTGGATTGATCATATCTAGACCCACAGCTGGATGAGACATAAGGCTGGACACTCTTGGGGCTGAGAGGATTGGTGAGGTTGGGTGAGCAAACCCAGATACTTAAAATAACACCGCGGGGTACACACCCCATGGGTCTCAAATCTCCAGGTACAAGGGCATCTTCCTACATCAAAACATGCATGGGAAACCCAGAAGATGGTATGCCGTGAGATCGGAAAAGGTTTCTAAAACGCACCTCATTTCTCCTCTCCTTGTGCTCGGGTTCGCCATTCCAGCTGCTTGACTAACCATCTCCCTACTTGGAGAATCAGCACGTTTAACCTCCTGTTTCATCCAGGTTGCAATTTGTCCTGAGGATGAACGGGAAGACGGGGAACCAACGAGAGACAAACCCTAGGTGTTGGGACAGACACAGGTCACTCCATTTTCCCATCAGGAAGAAGAATGAACCACAGGCTCAGCCTGCCCCCCAGAACCAAAATAGGGCCTGAAGCAATCCTGCGCTTTTGCGGCCAGCTCCCTAAAAAGCGAGGAGACAAATGGAGCTCAGGGGCACTGCAATTCACAAACGTGCAGAGTTATAAATGAGAACTCTCGTCCACAAATATATTGAGGGAAGGCAACGAAGAGGATTTGAAAGCAAGGCAGATTTGCAGGAAACAGATTTCAGGAGTAGATTCGACTCGCCTTTAAAGCATATGAAAAGAGGCAAAACGTTGACAATGATGCCCTTGGCCGAAAAGGGCGTATGCGTTTTTCCTGAATATATTCAGGAAAAAACGCATACGCCCTTTTTGGCCAACCAAGCAAGCCGGAAGGGCAAATCAGCGCTACAAAGAAGTCTCGCTTGCCCTCGGTCAAAAGGGCCATGCTGAACAAAGTGTAAAAACCAGAAAAGCAGGACAGGCCATGGAGACATGGGAGCCTTGCTACGCTGATGGGCGGGATGTAAATTGCCAACAGGCACTCTGGAGAAGTGTACGGTGTGTCCTGAAACAAGTAATAAACACAGCTTAGAGAGCATAGGGCACTTCCACTCATGGACGTATAAATTGGGAAAACTAAAAATCAACAAGACACAGGCACCCTAAAATTTACGGCTGCTCTGTTTCCAAGAACCTCCGCTTCGGTACAACTTCAATATCCCAGGAAAGAGAAAAATGGATAAAGAAATGGTGGTACTTGGCACAATGGAATATCACTCAGCCATGAAATCAATCTCATAAGGCTAGTTAGCAGCATGATGAGTGGATTTAGGTACGATGATTCTAAGTGAAATAAGTCACACAGAAAAAGGCACTTATCCTAAGATATCGCTTATAGAGGGAATGTCAAAATCGCTACACTTGAACTGAATTACAAAACAGAACAGAGGCACACCTTTAGAAGACACACTATGGCTGCTTAACCGGAAAGGTGAGGTGGGGTGATGCATAAAACAAGGGTTTGAAATTAGCTCAGACACCGCTCCATAAGCCAAATATGTACTAGACAAGGCCTACTCCCTGCTCAGTGAACTGGACTCAACACCCCCTAGTCACCGCACAAGAATATATCTGACTAGTATGAATCTGAAAACCTATGTATCGATATCTCTCTGCAAGTGAATCAAGAGGGTGTAAAGCGGCATAAACACAGCAGGGAAAAGCAGCCAAACCCCATTCTAAACATACATTACTTTAAAAAACCCACAAAGCAAAGACAGTGAAAGAGAGAGAAATTCTTACAAAATCCGTTCAGGGTCTCTGATGCAACCTGGATTGACCTTATCTAGACCCACAGCTGGATGAGACATAAGGCTGGACACTCTTGGGGCTGAGAGGATTGGTGAGGTTGGGTGAGCAAATGCATATACTTTAAAGTAATACCGCGGGGTACCCACCCCATGGGTCTCAAATCTCCAGGTACAAGGGAATCTTCCTACATCAAAACATGCATGGGAAACCCAGAAGATGGTATGCCGTGAGATCGGGAAAGGTTTCTAAAACGCACCTCATTTCTCCTCTCCTTGTGCTCGGGTTCGCCATTCCAGCCGCTTGACTAACCATCTCCCTACTTGGAGAATCAGCACCTCTAACCTCCTGATTGTACAGGTTGCAATTTGTCCTGAGGATGAACGGGAAGACGCGGAACCAACGAGAGACGAGCCCTAGGTGTTGGGACAGGCATAGGTCACTCCATTTTCCCATCAGGAAGAAGAATGAACCACAGGCTCAGCCTGCCCCCCAGAACCAAAATAGGGCCTGAACCAATCCTGCGCTTTTGCGGCCAGCTCCCAAAAAAGCGAGGAGACAAATGGAGCTCAGGGGCACTGCAATTCACAAACGTGCAGAGTTATAAATGAGAACTCTCGTCCACAAATATATTGAGGGAAGGCAACGAAGAGGATTTGAAAGCAAGGCAGATTTGCAGGAAACAGATTTCAGGAGGTAGATTCGACTCGCCTTTAAAGCACATGAAAAGCGGCAAAACGTTGACAATGATGCCCTTGGCCAAAAAGGGCGTATGCGTTTTTTCCTGAATATATTCAGGAAAAAACGCATACGCCCTTTTTGGCCAACCAAGCAAGCCGGAAGGGCAAATCAGCGCTACAAAGAAGTCTCGCTTGCCCTCGGTCAAAAGGGCCATGCTGAACAAAGTGTAAAAACCAGAAAAGCAGGACAGGCCATGGAGACATGGGAGCCTTGCTACGCTGATGGGCGGGATGTAAATTGCCAACAGGCACTCTGGAGAAGAGTACGGTGTGTCCTGAAACAAGTAATAAACACAGCGTAGAGAGCATAGGGCACTTCCACTCATGGGCGTATAAATTGGGAAAACTAAAAATCAACAAGACACAGGCACCCCAAACTTTACGGCTGCTCTGTTTCCAAGAACCTCCGCTTCGGTACACCTTCAATATCCCAGGAAAGAGAAAAATGGATAAACAAATGGTGGTACTTGGCACAATGGAATATCACTCAGCCATGAAATCAATGTCATAAGGCTAGTTAGCAGCATGATGAGTGGATTTAGGTACGATGATTCTAAGTGAAATAAGTCACACAGAAAAAGACACTTATCCTAAGATATCGCTTATAGAGGGAATGTCAAAATCGCTACACTTGAACTGAATTACAAAACAGAACAGAGTCACACCTTTAGAAGACACACTATGGCTGCTTAACGGGAAAGGTGAGGTGGGGTGATGCATAAAACAAGGGTTTGAAATTAGCTCAGACACCGCTCCATAAGCCAAATATGTACTAGACAAGGCCTACTCCCTGCTCGGTGAACTGGACTCAACACCCCCTAGTCACCGCACAAGAATATATCTGACTAGTAAGAATCTGAAAACCTATGTATCGATATCTCTCTGGAAGTGAATCAAGAGGGTGTAAAGCGGCATAAACACAGCAGGGAAAAGCAGCCAAACCCCATTCTAAACATACATTACTTTAAAAAACCCACAAAGCAAAGACAGTGAAAGAGAGAGAAATTCTTACAAAATCCGTTCACGGTCTCTGATGCAACCTGGATTGACCATATCTAGACCCACAGCTGGATGAGACATAAGGCTGGACACTCTTGGGGCTGAGAGGATTGGTGAGGTTGGGTGAGCAAATGCAGATACTTTAAAGTAATACCGCGGGGTACCCACCCCATGGGTCTCAAATCTCCAGGTACAAGGGAATCTTCCTACATCAAAACATGCATGGGAAACCCAGAAGATGGTATGCCGTGAGATCGGGAAAGGTTTCTAAAACGCACCTCATTTCTCCTCTCCTTGTGCTCGGGTTCGCCATTCCAGCCGCTTGACTAACCATCTCCCTACTTGGAGAATCAGCACCTTTAACCTCCTGTTTCGTCCAGGTTGCAATTTGTCCTGAGGATGAACGGGAAGACGCGGAACCAACGAGAGACGAGCCCTAGGTGTTGGGACAGGCATAGGTCACTCCATTTTCCCATCAGGAAGAAGAATGAACCACAGGCTCAGCCTGCCCCCCAGAACCAAAATAGGGCCTGAGGCAATCCTGCGCTTTTGCGGCCAGCTCCCAAAAGAGCGAGGAAACAAATGGAGCTCAGGGGCACTGCGATTCACAAACGTGCAGAGTTATAAATGAGAACTCTCGTCCACAAATATATTGAGGGAAGGCAATGAAGAGGATTTGAATGCAAGGCAGATTTGCAGGTAACAGATTTCAGGAGGTAGATTCGATTCGCCTTTAAAGCACATGAAAAGCGGCAAAACGTTGATAATGATGCCCTTGGCCAAAAAGGGCGTATGCGTTTTTTCCTGAATATATTCAGGAAAAAACGCATACGCCCTTTTTGTCCAACCAAGCAAGCCGGAAGGGCAAATCAGCGCTACAAAGAAGTCTCGCTTGCCCTCGGTCAAAAGGGCCATGCTGAACAAAGTGTAAAAACCAGAAAAGCAGGACAGGCCATGGAGACATGGGAGCCTTGCTACGCTGATGGGCGGGATGTAAATTGCCAACAGGCACTCTGGAGAAGAGTACGGTTTGTCCTGAAACAAGTAATAAACACAGCGTAGAGAGCATAGGGCACTTCCACTCATGGGCGTATAAATTGGGAAAACTAAAAATCAACAAGACACAGGCACCCCAAACTTTACGGCTGCTCTGTTTCCAAGAAACTCCGCTTCGGTACACCTTCAATATCCCAGGAAAGAGAAAAATGGATAAACAAATGGTGGTACTTGGCACAATGGAATATCACTCAGCCATGAAATCAATGTCATAAGGCTAGTTAGCAGCATGATGAGTGGATTTAGGTACGATGATTCTAAGTGAAATAAGTCACACAGAAAAAGACACTTATCCTAAGATATCGCTTATAGAGGGAATGTCAAAATCGCTACACTTGAACTGAATTACAAAACAGAACAGAGTCACACCTTTAGAAGACACACTATGGCTGCTTAACGGGAAAGGTGAGGTGGGGTGATGCATAAAACAAGGGTTTGAAATTAGCTCAGACACCGCTCCATAAGCCAAATATGTACTAGACAAGGCCTACTCCCTGCTCGGTGAACTGGACTCAACACCCCCTAGTCACCGCACAAGAATATATCTGACTAGTAAGAATCTGAAAACCTATGTATCGATATCTCTCTGGAAGTGAATCAAGAGGGTGTAAAGCGGCATAAACACAGCAGGGAAAAGCAGCAAAGCCCCATTCTAAACATACATTACTTTAAAAAACCCAGAAAACAAAGACATTGAAAGAGAGAGAAATTCTTACAAAATCAGTTCAGGGGCTCTGATGCCACCTGGTTCGACCATATCTAGACCCACAGCTGGATGAGACATAAGGCTGGACACTTTTGGGGCTGAGAGGATTGGTGAGGTTGGGTGAGAAAACGCAGATACTTTAAAGTAATACCGCGGGGTACCCACCCCATGGGTCTCAAATTTCCAGGTACAAGGGCATCTTCCTACATCAAAACATGCATGGGAAACCCAGAGGTTTGTATGCCGTGAGATCGGGAAAGGCTTCTAAAACGCACTTCATTTCTCCTCTCCTTGTGCTCGGGTTCACCATTCTAGCCGCTTGACTAATCATCTCCCTACTTGGAGAATCAGCACCTTTAACCTCCTGTTTCGTACAGGTTGCAATTTGTCCTGAGGATGAACGGGAAGACGGGGAACCAACGAGAGACTAGCCCTAGGTGTTGGGACAGGCACAGGTCACTCCATTTTCCCATCAGAAAGAAGAATGAACCACAGGCTCAGCCTGCCCCCCAGAACCAAAATAGGGCCTGAAGCAATCCTGCGCTTTTGCGGACAGCTCCCAAAAAAGCGAGTAGACAAATGGAGCTCAGGGGCACTGCAATTCACAAACGTGCAGAGTTATAAATGAGAACTCTCGTCCACAAATATATTGAGGGAAGGCAACGAAGAGGATTTGAAAGCAAGGCAGATTTGCAGGAAACAGATTTCAGGAGGTAGATTCGACTCGCCTTTAAAGCACATGAAAAGCGACAAAACGTTGAGAATGTTGCCCTTGGCCAAAAAGGGCTTATGCGTTTTTTCCTGAATATATTCAGGAAAAAACGCATACGCCCTTTTTGGCCAACCAAGCAAGCCGGAAGGGCAAATCAGCGCTACAAAGAAGTCTCGCTTGCCCTCGGTCAAAAGGGCCATGCTGAAAAAAGTGTAAAAACCAGAAAAGCAGGACAGGCCATGGAGACATGGGAGCCTAGCTACGCTGATGGGCGGGATGTAAATTGCCAACAGGCACTCTGGAGAAGAGTACGGTGTGTCCTGAAACAAGTAATAAACACAGCGTAGAGAGCATAGGGCACTTCCACTCATGGACGTATAAATTGGGAAAACTAAAAATCAACAAGACACAGGCACCCTAAAATTTACGGCTGCTCTGTTTCCAAGAACCTCCGCTTCGGTACAACTTCAATATCCCAGGAAAGAGAAAAATGGATAAAGAAATGGTGGTACTTGGCACAATGGAATATCACTCAGCCATGAAATCAATCTCATAAGGCTAGTTAGCAGCATGATGAGTGGATTTAGGTACGATGATTCTAAGTGAAATAAGTCACACAGAAAAAGGCACTTATCCTAAGATATCGCTTATAGAGGGAATGTCAAAATCGCTACACTTGAACTGAATTACAAAACAGAACAGAGGCACACCTTTAGAAGACACACTATGGCTGCTTAACGGGAAAGGTGAGGTGGGGTGATGCATAAAACAAGGGTTTGAAATTAGCTCAGACACCGCTCCATAAGCCAAATATGTACTAGACAAGGCCTACTCCCTGCTCAGTGAACTGGACTCAACACCCCCTAGTCACCGCACAAGAATATATCTGACTAGTATGAATCTGAAAACCTATGTATCGATATCTCTCTGCAAGTGAATCAAGAGGGTGTAAAGCGGCATAAACACAGCAGGGAAAAGCAGCCAAACCCCATTCTAAACATACATTACTTTAAAAAACCCACAAAGCAAAGACAGTGAAAGAGAGAGAAATTCTTACAAAATCCGTTCAGGGTCTCTGATGCAACCTGGATTGACCTTATCTAGACACACAGCTGGATGAGACATAAGGCTGGACACTCTTGGGGCTGAGAGGATTGGTGAGGTTGGGTGAGCAAATGCAGATACTTTAAAGTAATACCGCGGGGTACCCACCCCATGGGTCTCAAATCTCCAGGTACAAGGGAATCTTCCTACATCAAAACATGCATGGGAAACCCAGAAGATGGTATGCCGTGAGATCGGGAAAGGTTTCTAAAACGCACCTCATTTCTCCTCTCCTTCTGCTCGGGTTCGCCATTCCAGCCGCTTGACTAACCATCTCCCTACTTGGAGAATCAGCACCTCTAACCTCCTGATTGTACAGGTTGCAATTTGTCCTGAGGATGAACGGGAAGACGCGGAACCAACGAGAGACGAGCCCTAGGTGTTGGGACAGGCATAGGTCACTCCATTTTCCCATCAGGAAGAAGAATGAACCACAGGCTCAGCCTGCCCCCCAGAACCAAAATAGGGCCTGAACCAATCCTGTGCTTTTGCGGCCAGCTCCCAAAAAAGCGAGGAGACAAATGGAGCTCAGGGGCACTGCAATTCACAAACGTGCAGAGTTATAAATGAGAACTCTCGTCCACAAATATATTGAGGGAAGGCAACGAAGAGGATTTGAAAGCAAGGCAGATTTGCAGGAAACAGATTTCAGGAGGTAGATTCGACTCGCCTTTAAAGCACATGAAAAGCGGCAAAACGTTGACAATGATGCCCTTGGCCAAAAAGGGCGTATGCGTTTTTTCCTGAATATATTCAGGAAAAAACGCATACGCCCTTTTTGGCCAACCAAGCAAGCCGGAAGGGCAAATCAGCGCTACAAAGAAGTCTCGCTTGCCCTCGGTCAAAAGGGCCATGCTGAACAAAGTGTAAAAACCAGAAAAGCAGGACAGGCCATGGAGACATGGGAGCCTTGCTACGCTGATGGGCGGGATGTAAATTGCCAACAGGCACTCTGGAGAAGAGTACCGTGTGTCCTGAAACAAGTAATAAACACAGCGTAGAGAGCATAGGGCACTTCCACTCATGGGCGTATAAATTGGGAAAACTAAAAATCAACAAGACACAGGCACCCTAAAGTTTACGGCTGCTCTGTTTCCAAGAATCTCCGCTTCGGTACACCTTCAATATCCCAGGAAAGAGAAAAATGGATAAAGAAATGGTGGTACTTGGCACAATGGAATATCACTCAGCCATGAGATCAATCTCATAAGGCTACTTAGCAGCATGATGAGTGGATTTAGGTACGATGATTCTAAGTGAAATAAGTCACACAGAAAAAGGCACTTATCCTAAGATATCGCTTATAGAGGGAATGCCAAAATCGCTACACTTGAACTGAATTACAAAACAGAACAGAGGCACACCTTTAGAAGACACACTATGGCTGCTTAACCGGAAAGGTGAGGTGGGGTGATGCATAAAACAAGGGTTTGAAATTAGCTCAGACACCGCTCCATAAGCCAAATATGTACTAGACAAGGCCTACTCCCTGCTCAGTGAACTGGACTCAACACCCCCTAGTCACCGCACAAGAATATATCTGACTAGTATGAATCTGAAAACCTATGTATCGATATCTCTCTGCAAGTGAATCAAGAGGGTGTAAAGCGGCATAAACACAGCAGGGAAAAGCAGCCAAACCCCATTCTAAACATACATTACTTTAAAAAACCCACAAAGCAAAGACAGTGAAAGAGAGAGAAATTCTTACAAAATCCGTTCAGGGTCTCTGATGCAACCTGGATTGACCATATCTAGACCCACAGCTGGATGAGACATAAGGCTGGACACTCTTGGGGCTGAGAGGATTGGTGAGGTTGGGTGAGCAAATGCAGATACTTTAAAGTAATACCGCGGGGTACCCACCCCATGGGTCTCAAATCTCCAGGTACAAGGGAATCTTCCTACATCAAAACATGCATGGGAAACCCAGAAGATGGTATGCCGTGAGATCGGGAAAGGTTTCTAAAACGCACCTCATTTCTCCTCTCCTTGTGCTCGGGTTCGCCATTCCAGCCGCTTGACTAACCATCTCCCTACTTGGAGAATCAGCACCTTTAACCTCCTGTTTCGTCCAGGTTGCAATTTGTCCTGAGGATGAACGGGAAGACGCGGAACCAACGAGAGACGAGCCCTAGGTGTTGGGACAGGCATAGGTCACTCCATTTTCCCATCAGGAAGAAGAATGAACCACAGGCTCAGCCTGCCCCCCAGAACCAAAATAGGGCCTGAGGCAATCCTGCGCTTTTGCGGCCAGCTCCCAAAAGAGCGAGGAAACAAATGGAGCTCAGGGGCACTGCGATTCACAAACGTGCAGAGTTATAAATGAGAACTCTCGTCCACAAATATATTGAGGGAAGGCAATGAAGAGGATTTGAATGCAAGGCAGATTTGCAGGTAACAGATTTCAGGAGGTAGATTCGATTCGCCTTTAAAGCACATGAAAAGCGGCAAAACGTTGATAATGATGCCCTTGGCCAAAAAGGGCGTATGCGTTTTTTCCTGAATATATTCAGGAAAAAACGCATACGCCCTTTTTGGCCAACCAAGCAAGCCGGAAGGGCAAATCAGCGCTACAAAGAAGTCTCGCTTGCCCTCGGTCAAAAGGGCCATGCTGAACAAAGTGTAAAAACCAGAAAAGCAGGACAGGCCATGGAGACATGGGAGCCTTGCTACGCTGATGGGCGGGATGTAAATTGCCAACAGGCACTCTGGAGAAGAGTACGGTGTGTCCTGAAACAAGTAATAAACACAGCGTAGAGAGCATAGGGCACTTCCACTCATGGGCGTATAAATTGGGAAAACTAAAAATCAACAAGACACAGGCACCCCAAACTTTACGGCTGCTCTGTTTCCAAGAAACTCCGCTTCGGTACACCTTCAATATCCCAGGAAAGAGAAAAATGGATAAACAAATGGTGGTACTTGGCACAATGGAATATCACTCAGCCATGAAATCAATGTCATAAGGCTAGTTAGCAGCATGATGAGTGGATTTAGGTACGATGATTCTAAGTGAAATAAGTCACACAGAAAAAGACACTTATCCTAAGATATCGCTTATAGAGGGAATGTCAAAATCGCTACACTTGAACTGAATTACAAAACAGAACAGAGTCACACCTTTAGAAGACACACTATGGCTGCTTAACGGGAAAGGTGAGGTGGGGTGATGCATAAAACAAGGGTTTGAAATTAGCTCAGACACCGCTCCATAAGCCAAATATGTACTAGACAAGGCCTACTCCCTGCTCGGTGAACTGGACTCAACACCCCCTAGTCACCGCACAAGAATATATCTGACTAGTAAGAATCTGAAAACCTATGTATCGATATCTCTCTGGAAGTGAATCAAGAGGGTGTAAAGCGGCATAAACACAGCAGGGAAAAGCAGCAAAGCCCCATTCTAAACATACATTACTTTAAAAAACCCAGAAAAGAAAGACAGTGAAAGAGAGAGAAATTCTTACAAAATCAGTTCAGGGGCTCTGATGCCACCTGGTTCGACCATATCTAGACCCACAGCTGGATGAGACATAAGGCTGGACACTCTTGGGGCTGAGAGGATTGGTGAGGTTGGGTGAGAAAACGCAGATACTTTAAAGTAATACCGCGGGGTACCCACCCCATGGGTCTCAAATCTCCAGGTACAAGGGCATCTTCCTACATCAAAACATGCATGGGAAACCCAGAGGTTTGTATGCCGTGAGATCGGGAAAGGCTTCTAAAACGCACTTCATTTCTCCTCTCCTTGTGCTCGGGTTCACCATTCTAGCCGCTTGACTAATCATCTCCCTACTTGGAGAATCAGCACCTTTAACCTCCTGTTTCGTACAGGTTGCAATTTGTCCTGAGGATGAACGGGAAGACGGGGAACCAACGAGAGACTAGCCCTAGGTGTTGGGACAGGCACAGGTCACTCCATTTTCCCATCAGAAAGAAGAATGAACCACAGGCTCAGCCTGCCCCCCAGAACCACAATAGGGCCTGAAGCAATCCTGCGCTTTTGCGGACAGCTCCCAAAAAAGCGAGTAGACAAATGGAGCTCAGGGGCACTGCAATTCACAAACGTGCAGAGTTATAAATGATAACTCTCGTCCACAAATATATTGAGGGAAGGCAACGAAGAGGATTTGAAAGCAAGGCAGATTTGCAGGAAACAGATTTCAGGAGGTAGATTCGACTCGCCTTTAAAGCACATGAAAAGCGACAAAACGTTGAGAATGTTGCCCTTGGCCAAAATGGGCGTATGCGTTTTTTCCTGAATATATTCAGGAAAAAACGCATACGCCCTTTTTGGCCAACCAAGCAAGCCGGAAGGGCAAATCAGCGCTACAAAGAAGTCTCGCTTGCCCTCGGTCAAAAGGGCCATGCTGAAAAAAGTGTAAAAACCAGAAAAGCAGGACAGACCATGGAGACATGGGAGCCTAGCTACGCTGATGGGCGGGATGTAAATTGCCAACAGGCACTCTGGAGAAGAGTACGGTGTGTCCTGAAACAAGTAATAAACACAGCGTAGAGAGCATAGGGCACTTCCACTCATGGACGTATAAATTGGGAAAACTAAAAATCAACAAGACACAGGCACCCTAAAATTTACGGCTGCTCTGTTTCCAAGAACCTCCGCTTCGGTACAACTTCAATATCCC
Source organism: Eubalaena glacialis (assembly GCF_028564815.1). Lineage (NCBI taxonomy): Eukaryota > Metazoa > Chordata > Mammalia > Artiodactyla > Balaenidae > Eubalaena > Eubalaena glacialis. The sequence continues at coordinate 576,793 of NW_026871231.1, read as the reverse complement.
AGGAAAGAGAAAAATGGATAAAGAAATGGTGGTACTTGGCACAATGGAATATCACTCAGCCATGAAATCAATCTCATAAGGCTAGTTAGCAGCATGATGAGTGGATTTAGGTACGATGATTCTAAGTGAAATAAGTCACACAGAAAAAGGCACTTATCCTAAGATATCGCTTATAGAGGGAATGTCAAAATCGCTACACTTGAACTGAATTACAAAACAGAACAGAGGCACACCTTTAGAAGACACACTATGGCTGCTTAACCGGAAAGGTGAGGTGGGGTGATGCATAAAACAAGGGTTTGAAATTAGCTCAGACACCGCTCCATAAGCCAAATATGTACTAGACAAGGCCTACTCCCTGCTCAGTGAACTGGACTCAACACCCCCTAGTCACCGCACAAGAATATATCTGACTAGTATGAATCTGAAAACCTATGTATCGATATCTCTCTGCAAGTGAATCAAGAGGGTGTAAAGCGGCATAAACACAGCAGGGAAAAGCAGCCAAACCCCATTCTAAACATACATTACTTTAAAAAACCCACAAAGCAAAGACAGTGAAAGAGAGAGAAATTCTTACAAAATCCGTTCAGGGTCTCTGATGCAACCTGGATTGACCTTATCTAGACACACAGCTGGATGAGACATAAGGCTGGACACTCTTGGGGCTGAGAGGATTGGTGAGGTTGGGTGAGCAAATGCAGATACTTTAAAGTAATACCGCGGGGTACCCACCCCATGGGTCTCAAATCTCCAGGTACAAGGGAATCTTCCTACATCAAAACATGCATGGAAAACCCAGAAGATGGTATGCCGTGAGATCGGGAAAGGTTTCTAAAACGCACCTCATTTCTCCTCTCCTTCTGCTCGGGTTCGCCATTCCAGCCGCTTGACTAACCATCTCCCTACTTGGAGAATCAGCACCTCTAACCTCCTGATTGTACAGGTTGCAATTTGTCCTGAGGATGAACGGGAAGACGCGGAACCAACGAGAGACGAGCCCTAGGTGTTGGGACAGGCATAGGTCACTCCATTTTCCCATCAGGAAGAAGAATGAACCACAGGCTCAGCCTGCCCCCCAGAACCAAAATAGGGCCTGAACCAATCCTGCGCTTTTGCGGCCAGCTCCCAAAAAAGCGAGGAGACAAATGGAGCTCAGGGGCACTGCAATTCACAAACGTGCAGAGTTATAAATGAGAACTCTCGTCCACAAATATATTGAGGGAAGGCAACGAAGAGGATTTGAAAGCAAGGCAGATTTGCAGGAAACAGATTTCAGGAGGTAGATTCGACTCGCCTTTAAAGCACATGAAAAGCGGCAAAACGTTGACAATGATGCCCTTGGCCAAAAAGGGCGTATGCGTTTTTTCCTGAATATATTCAGGAAAAAACGCATACGCCCTTTTTGGCCAACCAAGCAAGCCGGAAGGGCAAATCAGCGCTACAAAGAAGTCTCGCTTGCCCTCGGTCAAAAGGGCCATGCTGAACAAAGTGTAAAAACCAGAAAAGCAGGACAGGCCATGGAGACATGGGAGCCTTGCTACGCTGATGGGCGGGATGTAAATTGCCAACAGGCACTCTGGAGAAGAGTACGGTGTGTCCTGAAACAAGTAATAAACACAGCGTAGAGAGCATAGGGCACTTCCACTCATGGGCGTATAAATTGGGAAAACTAAAAATCAACAAGACACAGGCACCCTAAAGTTTACGGCTGCTCTGTTTCCAAGAATCTCCGCTTCGGTACACCTTCAATATCCCAGGAAAGAGAAAAATGGATAAAGAAATGGTGGTACTTGGCACAATGGAATATCACTCAGCCATGAAATCAATCTCATAAGGCTACTTAGCAGCATGATGAGTGGATTTAGGTACGATGATTCTAAGTGAAATAAGTCACACAGAAAAAGGCACTTATCCTAAGATATCGCTTATAGAGGGAATGCCAAAATCGCTACACTTGAACTGAATTACAAAACAGAACAGAGGCACACCTTTAGAAGACACACTATGGCTGCTTAACCGGAAAGGTGAGGTGGGGTGATGCATAAAACAAGGGTTTGAAATTAGCTCAGACACCGCTCCATAAGCCAAATATGTACTAGACAAGGCCTACTCCCTGCTCAGTGAACTGGACTCAACACCCCCTAGTCACCGCACAAGAATATATCTGACTAGTATGAATCTGAAAACCTATGTATCGATATCTCTCTGCAAGTGAATCAAGAGGGTGTAAAGCGGCATAAACACAGCAGGGAAAAGCAGCCAAACCCCATTCTAAACATACATTACTTTAAAAAACCCACAAAGCAAAGACAGTGAAAGAGAGAGAAATTCTTACAAAATCCATTCAGGGTCTCTGATGCAACCTGGATTGACCATATCTAGACCCACAGCTGGATGAGACATAAGGCTGGACACTCTTGGGGCTGAGAGGATTGGTGAGGTTGGGTGAGCAAATGCAGATACTTTAAAGTAATACCGCGGGGTACCCACCCCATGGGTCTCAAATCTCCAGGTACAAGGGAATCTTCCTACATCAAAACATGCATGGGAAACCCAGAAGATGGTATGCCGTGAGATCGGGAAAGGTTTCTAAAACGCACCTCATTTCTCCTCTCCTTGTGCTCGGGTTCGCCATTCCAGCCGCTTGACTAACCATCTCCCTACTTGGAGAATCAGCACCTTTAACCTCCTGTTTCGTCCAGGTTGCAATTTGTCCTGAGGATGAACGGGAAGACGCGGAACCAACGAGAGACGAGCCCTAGGTGTTGGGACAGGCATAGGTCACTCCATTTTCCCATCAGGAAGAAGAATGAACCACAGGCTCAGCCTGCCCCCCAGAACCAAAATAGGGCCTGAGGCAATCCTGCGCTTTTGCGGCCAGCTCCCAAAAGAGCGAGGAAACAAATGGAGCTCAGGGGCACTGCGATTCACAAACGTGCAGAGTTATAAATGAGAACTCTCGTCCACAAATATATTGAGGGAAGGCAATGAAGAGGATTTGAATGCAAGGCAGATTTGCAGGTAACAGATTTCAGGAGGTAGATTCGATTCGCCTTTAAAGCACATGAAAAGCAGCAAAACGTTGATAATGATGCCCTTGGCCAAAAAGGGCGTATGCGTTTTTTCCTGAATATATTCAGGAAAAAACGCATACGCCCTTTTTGGCCAACCAAGCAAGCCGGAAGGGCAAATCAGCGCTACAAAGAAGTCTCGCTTGCCCTCGGTCAAAAGGGCCATGCTGAACAAAGTGTAAAAACCAGAAAAGCAGGACAGGCCATGGAGACATGGGAGCCTTGCTACGCTGATGGGCGGGATGTAAATTCCCAACAGGCACTCTGGAGAAGAGTACGGTGTGTCCTGAAACAAGTAATAAACACAGCGTAGAGAGCATAGGGCACTTCCACTCATGGGCGTATAAATTGGGAAAACTAAAAATCAACAAGACACAGGCACCCTAAAGTTTACGGCTGCTCTGTTTCCAAGAATCTCCGCTTCGGTACACCTTCAATATCTCGGGAAAGAGAAAAATGGATAAAGAAATGGTGGTACTTGGCACAATGGAATATCACTCAACCATGAAATCAATCTCATAAGGCTACTTAGCAGCATGATGAGTGGATTTAGGTACGATGATTCTAAGTGAAATAAGTCACACAGAAAAAGACACTTATCCTAAGATATCGCTTATAGAGGGAATGTCAAAATCGCTACACTTGAGCTGAATTACAAAACAGAACAGAGTCACACCTTTAGAAGACACACTATGGCTGCTTAACGGGAAAGGTGAGGTGGGGTGATGCATAAAACAAGGGTTTGAAATTAGCTCAGAGACCGCTCCATAAGCCAAATATGTAATAGACAAGGCCTACTCCCTGCTCAGTGAACTGGACTCAACACACCCTAGTCACCACACAAGAATATATCTGACTAGTAAGAATCTGAAAACCTATGTATCGATATCTCTCTGCAAGTGAATCAAGAGGGTGTAAAGCAGCATCAACACAGCAGGGAAAAGCAGCCAAGCCCGATTCTAAACATAAATTACTTTAAAAAACCCACAAAACAAAGACAGTTAAAGAGAGAGAAATTCTTACAAAATCCATTCAGGGTCTATGATGCAACCTGGATTGACCATATCTAGACCCACAGCTGGATGAGACATAAGGCTGGACACTCTTGGGGCTGAGAGTATTGGTGAGGTTGGGTGAGCAAACCCAGATACTTTAAAGTAACACTGCTGGGAACACACCCCATGGGTCTCAAATCTCCAGGTACAAGGGCATCTTCCTACATCAAAACATGCATGGGAAACCCAGAAGATGGTATGCCATGAGATCGGGAAAGGTTTCTAAAACGCACCTCATTTCTCCTCTCCTTGTGCTCGGGTTCGCCATTCCAGCCGCTTGACTAACCATCTCCCTACTTGGAGAATCAGCACCTTTAACCTCCTGATTGTACAGGTTGCAATTTGTCCTGAGGATGAACGGGAAGACGCGGAACCAACGAGAGACGAGCCCTAGGTGTTGGGACAGGCATAGGTCACTCCATTTTCCCATCAGGAAGAAGAATGAACCACAGGCTCAGCCTGCCCCCCAGAACCAAAATAGGGCCTGAAGCAATCCTGCGCTTTTGCGGCCAGCTCCCAAAAAAGCGAGGAGACAAATGGAGCTCAGGGGAACTGCAATTCACAAACGTGCAGAGTTATAAATGAGAACTCTCGTCCACAAATATATTGAGGGAAGGCAACGAAGAGGAGTTGAAAGCAAGGCAGATTTGCAGGAAACAGATTTCAGGAGGTAGATTCGACTCGCCTTTAAAGCACATGAAAAGCGGCAAAACGTTGACAATGATGCCCTTGGCCAAAAAGGGCGTATGCGTTTTTTCCTGAATATATTCAGGAAAAAACGCATACGCCCTTTTTGGCCAACCAAGCAAGCCGGAAGGGCAAATCAGCGCTACAAAGAAGTCTCGCTTGCCCTCGGTCAAAAGGGCCATGCTGAACAAACAGTAAAAACCAGAAAAGCAGGACAGGCCATGGAGACATGGGAGCCTTGCTACGCTGATGGGCGGGATGTAAATTGCCAACAGGCACTCTGGAGAAGAGTACGGTGTGTCCTGAAACAAGTAATAAACACAGCGTAGAAAGCATAGGGCACTTCCACTCATGGGCGTATAATTGGGAAAAGTAAAAATCAACAAGACACAGGCACCCTAAAGTTTACGGCTGCTTTGTTTCCAAGAATCTCCGCTTCGGTACACCTTCAATATCCCAGGAAAGAGAAAAATGGATAAAGAAATGGTGGTACTTGGCACAATGGAATATCACTCAGCCATGAAATGAATGTCATAAGGCTACTTAGCAGCATGATGAGTGGATTTAGGTACGATGATTCTAAGTGAAATAAGTCACACAGAAAAAGGCACTTATCCTAAGATATCGCTTATAGAGGGAATGCCAAAATCGCTACACTTGAACTGAATTACAAAACAGAACAGAGTCACACCTTTAGAAGACACACTATGGCTGCTTAACGGGAAAGGTGAGGTGGGGTGATGCATAAAACAAGGGTTTGAAATTAGCTCAGACACCGCTCCATAAGCCAAATATGTACTAGACAAGGCCTACTCCCTGCTCAGTGAACTGGACTCAACACACCCTAGTCACCACACAAGAATATATCTGACTAGTAAGAATCTGAAAACCTATGTATCGATATCTCTCTGCAAGTGAATCAAAAGGTTGTAAAGCGGCATCAACACAGCAGGGAAAAGCAGCCAAGCCCGATTCTAAACATACATTACTTTAAAAAACCCACAAAAGAAAGACAGTGAAAGAGAGAGAAATTCTTACAAAATCCGTTCAGGGTCTCTGATGCAACCTGGATTGACCATATCTAGACACACAGCTGGATGAGACATAAGGCTGGACACTCTTGGGGCTGAGAGGATTGGTGAGGTTGGGTGAGCAAATGCAGATACTTTAAAGTAACACTGCTGGGAACACACCCCATGGGTCTCAAATCTCCCGGTACAAGGGCATCTTCCTACATCAAAACATGCATGGGAAACCCAGAAGATGGTATGCCATGAGATCGGGAAAGGTTTCTAAAACGCACCTCATTTCTCCTCTCCTTGTGCTCGGGTTCGCCATTCCAGCCACTTGACTAACCATCTCCCTACTTGGAGAATCAGCACCTTTAACCTCCTGATTGTACAGGTTGCAATTTGTCCTGAGGATGAACGGGAAGACGCGGAACCAACGAGAGATGAGCCCTAGGTGTTGGGACAGGCATAGGTCACTCCATTTTCTCATCAGGAAGAAGAATGAACCACAGGCTCAGCCTGCCCCCCAGAAACAAAATAGGGCCTGAAGCAATCCTGCGCTTTTGCGGCCAGCTCCCAAAAAAGCGAGGAGACAAATGGAGCTCAGGGGCACTGCAATTCACAAACGTGCAGAGTTATAAATGAGAACTCTCGTCCACAAATATATTGAGGGAAGGCAACGAAGAGGATTTGAAAGCAAGGCAGATTTGCAGGAAACAGATTTCAGGAGGTAGATTCGACTCGCCTTTAAAGCACATGAAAAGCGGCAAAACGTTGACAATGATGCCCTTGGCCAAAAAGGGCGTATGCGTTTTTTCCTGAATATATTCAGGAAAAAACGCATACGCCCTTTTACGCCAAGCAAGCAAGCCGGAAGGGCAAATCAGCGCTACAAAGAAGTCTCGCTTGCCCTCGGTCAAAAGGGCCATGCTGAACAAAGTGTAAAAACCAGAAAAGCAGGACAGGCCATGGAGACATGGGAGCCTTGCTACGCTGATGGGCGGGATGTAAATTGCCAACAGGCACTCTGGAGAAGAGTACGGTGTGTCCTGAAACAAGTAATAAACACAGCGTAGAGAGCATAGGGCACTTCCACTCATGGGCGTATAAATTGGGAAAACTAAAAATCAACAAGACACAGGCACCCTAAAGTTTACGGCTGCTCTGTTTCCAAGAATCTCCGCTTCGGTACACCTTCAATATCCCAGGAAAGAGAAAAATGGATAAAGAAATGGTGGTACTTGGCACAATGGAATATCACTCAGCCATGAAATCAATGTCATAAGGCTACTTAGCAGCATGATGAGTGGATTTAGGTACGATGATTTTAAGTGAAATAAGTCACACAGAAAAAGGCACTTATCCTAAGATATCGCTTATAGAGGGAATGCCAAAATCGCTACACTTGAACTGAATTACAAAACAGAACAGAGGCACACCTTTAGAAGACACACTATGGCTGCTTAACCGGAAAGGTGAGGTGGGGTGATGCATAAAACAAGGGTTTGAAATTAGCTCAGACACCGCTCCATAAGCCAAATATGTACTAGACAAGGCCTACTCCCTGCTCAGTGAACTGGACTCAACACCCCCTAGTCACCGCACAAGAATATATCTGACTAGTATGAATCTCAAAAACCTATGTATCGATATCTCTCTGCAAGTGAATCAAGAGGGTGTAAAGCGGCATAAACACAGCAGGGAAAAGCAGCCAAACCCCATTCTAAACATACATTACTTTAAAAAACCCACAAAGCAAAGACAGTGAAAGAGAGAGAAATTCTTACAAAATCCGTTCAGGGTCTCTGATGCAACCTGGATTGACCTTATCTAGACCCACAGCTGGATGAGACATAAGGCTGGACACTCTTGGGGCTGAGAGGATTGGTGAGGTTGGGTGAGCAAATGCAGATACTTTAAAGTAATACCGCGGGGTACCCACCCCATGGGTCTCAAATCTCCAGGTACAAGGGAATCTTCCTACATCAAAACATGCATGGAAAACCCAGAAGATGGTATGCCGTGAGATCGGGAAAGGTTTCTAAAACGCACCTCATTTCTCCTCTCCTTCTGCTCGGGTTCGCCATTCCAGCCGCTTGACTAACCATCTCCCTACTTGGAGAATCAGCACCTCTAACCTCCTGATTGTACAGGTTGCAATTTGTCCTGAGGATGAACGGGAAGACGCGGAACCAACGAGAGACGAGCCCTAGGTGTTGGGACAGGCATAGGTCACTCCATTTTCCCATCAGGAAGAAGAATGAACCACAGGCTCAGCCTGCCCCCCAGAACCAAAATAGGGCCTGAACCAATCCTGCGCTTTTGCGGCCAGCTCCCAAAAAAGCGAGGAGACAAATGGAGCTCAGGGGCACTGCAATTCACAAACGTGCAGAGTTATAAATGAGAACTCTCGTCCACAAATATATTGAGGGAAGGCAACGAAGAGGATTTGAAAGCAAGGCAGATTTGCAGGAAACAGATTTCAGGAGGTAGATTCGACTCGCCTTTAAAGCACATGAAAAGCGGCAAAACGTTGACAATGATGCCCTTGGCCAAAAAGGGCGTATGCGTTTTTTCCTGAATATATTCAGGAAAAAACGCATACGCCCTTTTTGGCCAACCAAGCAAGCCGGAAGGGCAAATCAGCGCTACAAAGAAGTCTCGCTTGCCCTCGGTCAAAAGGGCCATGCTGAACAAAGTGTAAAAACCAGAAAAGCAGGACAGGCCATGGAGACATGGGAGCCTTGCTACGCTGATGGGCGGGATGTAAATTGCCAACAGGCACTCTGGAGAAGAGTACGGTGTGTCCTGAAACAAGTAATAAACACAGCGTAGAGAGCATAGGGCACTTCCACTCATGGGCGTATAAATTGGGAAAACTAAAAATCAACAAGACACAGGCACCCTAAAGTTTACGGCTGCTCTGTTTCCAAGAATCTCCGCTTCGGTACACCTTCAATATCCCAGGAAAGAGAAAAATGGATAAAGAAATGGTGGTACTTGGCACAATGGAATATCACTCAGCCATGAAATCAATCTCATAAGGCTACTTAGCAGCATGATGAGTGGATTTAGGTACGATGATTCTAAGTGAAATAAGTCACACAGAAAAAGGCACTTATCCTAAGATATCGCTTATAGAGGGAATGCCAAAATCGCTACACTTGAACTGAATTACAAAACAGAACAGAGGCACACCTTTAGAAGACACACTATGGCTGCTTAACCGGAAAGGTGAGGTGGGGTGATGCATAAAACAAGGGTTTGAAATTAGCTCAGACACCGCTCCATAAGCCAAATATGTACTAGACAAGGCCTACTCCCTGCTCAGTGAACTGGACTCAACACCCCCTAGTCACCGCACAAGAATATATCTGACTAGTATGAATCTGAAAACCTATGTATCGATATCTCTCTGCAAGTGAATCAAAAGGTTGTAAAGCGGCATCAACACAGCAGGGAAAAGCAGCCAAGCCCGATTCTAAACATACATTACTTTAAAAAACCCACAAAAGAAAGACAGTGAAAGAGAGAGAAATTCTTACAAAATCCGTTCAGGGTCTCTGATGCAACCTGGATTGACCATATCTAGACACACAGCTGGATGAGACATAAGGCTGGACACTCTTGGGGCTGAGAGGATTGGTGAGGTTGGGTGAGCAAATGCAGATACTTTAAAGTAACACTGCTGGGAACACACCCCATGGGTCTCAAATCTCCCGGTACAAGGGCATCTTCCTACATCAAAACATGCATGGGAAACCCAGAAGATGGTATGCCATGAGATCGGGAAAGGTTTCTAAAACGCACCTCATTTCTCCTCTCCTTGTGCTCGGGTTCGCCATTCCAGCCACTTGACTAACCATCTCCCTACTTGGAGAATCAGCACCTTTAACCTCCTGATTGTACAGGTTGCAATTTGTCCTGAGGATGAACGGGAAGACGCGGAACCAACGAGAGATGAGCCCTAGGTGTTGGGACAGGCATAGGTCACTCCATTTTCTCATCAGGAAGAAGAATGAACCACAGGCTCAGCCTGCCCCCCAGAAACAAAATAGGGCCTGAAGCAATCCTGCGCTTTTGCGGCCAGCTCCCAAAAAAGCGAGGAGACAAATGGAGCTCAGGGGCACTGCAATTCACAAACGTGCAGAGTTATAAATGAGAACTCTCGTCCACAAATATATTGAGGGAAGGCAACGAAGAGGATTTGAAAGCAAGGCAGATTTGCAGGAAACAGATTTCAGGAGGTAGATTCGACTCGCCTTTAAAGCACATGAAAAGCGGCAAAACGTTGACAATGATGCCCTTGGCCAAAAAGGGCGTATGCGTTTTTTCCTGAATATATTCAGGAAAAAACGCATACGCCCTTTTACGCCAAGCAAGCAAGCCGGAAGGGCAAATCAGCGCTACAAAGAAGTCTCGCTTGCCCTCGGTCAAAAGGGCCATGCTGAACAAAGTGTAAAAACCAGAAAAGCAGGACAGGCCATGGAGACATGGGAGCCTTGCTACGCTGATGGGCGGGATGTAAATTGCCAACAGGCACTCTGGAGAAGAGTACGGTGTGTCCTGAAACAAGTAATAAACACAGCGTAGAGAGCATAGGGCACTTCCACTCATGGGCGTATAAATTGGGAAAACTAAAAATCAACAAGACACAGGCACCCTAAAGTTTACGGCTGCTCTGTTTCCAAGAATCTCCGCTTCGGTACACCTTCAATATCCCAGGAAAGAGAAAAATGGATAAAGAAATGGTGGTACTTGGCACAATGGAATATCACTCAGCCATGAAATCAATGTCATAAGGCTACTTAGCAGCATGATGAGTGGATTTAGGTACGATGATTTTAAGTGAAATAAGTCACACAGAAAAAGGCACTTATCCTAAGATATCGCTTATAGAGGGAATGCCAAAATCGCTACACTTGAACTGAATTACAAAACAGAACAGAGGCACACCTTTAGAAGACACACTATGGCTGCTTAACCGGAAAGGTGAGGTGGGGTGATGCATAAAACAAGGGTTTGAAATTAGCTCAGACACCGCTCCATAAGCCAAATATGTACTAGACAAGGCCTACTCCCTGCTCAGTGAACTGGACTCAACACCCCCTAGTCACCGCACAAGAATATATCTGACTAGTATGAATCTCAAAAACCTATGTATCGATATCTCTCTGCAAGTGAATCAAGAGGGTGTAAAGCGGCATAAACACAGCAGGGAAAAGCAGCCAAACCCCATTCTAAACATACATTACTTTAAAAAACCCACAAAGCAAAGACAGTGAAAGAGAGAGAAATTCTTACAAAATCCGTTCAGGGTCTCTGATGCAACCTGGATTGACCTTATCTAGACCCACAGCTGGATGAGACATAAGGCTGGACACTCTTGGGGCTGAGAGGATTGGTGAGGTTGGGTGAGCAAATGCAGATACTTTAAAGTAATACCGCGGGGTACCCACCCCATGGGTCTCAAATCTCCAGGTACAAGGGAATCTTCCTACATCAAAACATGCATGGAAAACCCAGAAGATGGTATGCCGTGAGATCGGGAAAGGTTTCTAAAACGCACCTCATTTCTCCTCTCCTTCTGCTCGGGTTCGCCATTCCAGCCGCTTGACTAACCATCTCCCTACTTGGAGAATCAGCACCTCTAACCTCCTGATTGTACAGGTTGCAATTTGTCCTGAGGATGAACGGGAAGACGCGGAACCAACGAGAGACGAGCCCTAGGTGTTGGGACAGGCATAGGTCACTCCATTTTCCCATCAGGAAGAAGAATGAACCACAGGCTCAGCCTGCCCCCCAGAACCAAAATAGGGCCTGAACCAATCCTGCGCTTTTGCGGCCAGCTCCCAAAAAAGCGAGGAGACAAATGGAGCTCAGGGGCACTGCAATTCACAAACGTGCAGAGTTATAAATGAGAACTCTCGTCCACAAATATATTGAGGGAAGGCAACGAAGAGGATTTGAAAGCAAGGCAGATTTGCAGGAAACAGATTTCAGGAGGTAGATTCGACTCGCCTTTAAAGCACATGAAAAGCGGCAAAACGTTGACAATGATGCCCTTGGCCAAAAAGGGCGTATGCGTTTTTTCCTGAATATATTCAGGAAAAAACGCATACGCCCTTTTTGGCCAACCAAGCAAGCCGGAAGGGCAAATCAGCGCTACAAAGAAGTCTCGCTTGCCCTCGGTCAAAAGGGCCATGCTGAACAAAGTGTAAAAACCAGAAAAGCAGGACAGGCCATGGAGACATGGGAGCCTTGCTACGCTGATGGGCGGGATGTAAATTGCCAACAGGCACTCTGGAGAAGAGTACGGTGTGTCCTGAAACAAGTAATAAACACAGCGTAGAGAGCATAGGGCACTTCCACTCATGGGCGTATAAATTGGGAAAACTAAAAATCAACAAGACACAGGCACCCTAAAGTTTACGGCTGCTCTGTTTCCAAGAATCTCCGCTTCGGTACACCTTCAATATCCCAGGAAAGAGAAAAATGGATAAAGAAATGGTGGTACTTGGCACAATGGAATATCACTCAGCCATGAAATCAATCTCATAAGGCTACTTAGCAGCATGATGAGTGGATTTAGGTACGATGATTCTAAGTGAAATAAGTCACACAGAAAAAGGCACTTATCCTAAGATATCGCTTATAGAGGGAATGCCAAAATCGCTACACTTGAACTGAATTACAAAACAGAACAGAGGCACACCTTTAGAAGACACACTATGGCTGCTTAACCGGAAAGGTGAGGTGGGGTGATGCATAAAACAAGGGTTTGAAATTAGCTCAGACACCGCTCCATAAGCCAAATATGTACTAGACAAGGCCTACTCCCTGCTCAGTGAACTGGACTCAACACCCCCTAGTCACCGCACAAGAATATATCTGACTAGTATGAATCTGAAAACCTATGTATCGATATCTCTCTGCAAGTGAATCAAGAGGGTGTAAAGCGGCATAAACACAGCAGGGAAAAGCAGCCAAACCCCATTCTAAACATACATTACTTTAAAAAACCCACAAAGCAAAGACAGTGAAAGAGAGAGAAATTCTTACAAAATCCGTTCAGGGTCTCTGATGCAACCTGGATTGACCATATCTAGACCCACAGCTGGATGAGACATAAGGCTGGACACTCTTGGGGCTGAGAGGATTGGTGAGGTTGGGTGAGCAAATGCAGATACTTTAAAGTAATACCGCGGGGTACCCACCCCATGGGTCTCAAATCTCCAGGTACAAGGGAATCTTCCTACATCAAAACATGCATGGGAAACCCAGAAGATGGTATGCTGTGAGATCGGGAAAGGTTTCTAAAACGCACCTCATTTCTCCTCTCCTTGTGCTCGGGTTCGCCATTCCAGCCGCTTGACTAACCATCTCCCTACTTGGAGAATCAGCACCTTTAACCTCCTGTTTCGTCCAGGTTGCAATTTGTCCTGAGGATGAACGGGAAGACGCGGAACCAACGAGAGACGAGCCCTAGGTGTTGGGACAGGCATAGGTCACTCCATTTTCCCATCAGGAAGAAGAATGAACCACAGGCTCAGCCTGCCCCCCAGAACCAAAATAGGGCCTGAGGCAATCCTGCGCTTTTGCGGCCAGCTCCCAAAAGAGCGAGGAAACAAATGGAGCTCAGGGGCACTGCGATTCACAAACGTGCAGAGTTATAAATGAGAACTCTCGTCCACAAATATATTGAGGGAAGGCAATGAAGAGGATTTGAATGCAAGGCAGATTTGCAGGTAACAGATTTCTGGAGGTAGATTCGATTCGCCTTTAAAGCACATGAAAAGCGGCAAAACGTTGATAATGATGCCCTTGGCCAAAAAGGGCGTATGCGTTTTTTCCTGAATATATTCAGGAAAAAACGCATACGCCCTTTTTGGCCAACCAAGCAAGCCGGAAGGGCAAATCAGCGCTACAAAGAAGTCTCGCTTGCCCTCGGTCAAAAGGGCCATGCTGAACAAAGTGTAAAAACCAGAAAAGCAGGACAGGCCATGGAGACATGGGAGCCTTGCTACGCTGATGGGCGGGATGTAAATTCCCAACAGGCACTCTGGAGAAGAGTACGGTGTGTCCTGAAACAAGTAATAAACACAGCGTAGAGAGCATAGGGCACTTCCACTCATGGGCGTATAAATTGGGAAAACTAAAAATCAACAAGACACAGGCACCCTAAAGTTTACGGCTGCTCTGTTTCCAAGAATCTCCGCTTCGGTACACCTTCAATATCTCGGGAAAGAGAAAAATGGATAAAGAAATGGTGGTACTTGGCACAATGGAATATCACTCAACCATGAAATCAATCTCATAAGGCTACTTAGCAGCATGATGAGTGGATTTAGGTACGATGATTCTAAGTGAAATAAGTCACACAGAAAAAGACACTTATCCTAAGATATCGCTTATAGAGGGAATGTCAAAATCGCTACACTTGAGCTGAATTACAAAACAGAACAGAGTCACACCTTTAGAAGACACACTATGGCTGCTTAACGGGAAAGGTGAGGTGGGGTGATGCATAAAACAAGGGTTTGAAATTAGCTCAGAGACCGCTCCATAAGCCAAATATGTAATAGACAAGGCCTACTCCCTGCTCAGTGAACTGGACTCAACACACCCTAGTCACCACACAAGAATATATCTGACTAGTAAGAATCTGAAAACCTATGTATCGATATCTCTCTGCAAGTGAATCAAGAGGGTGTAAAGCAGCATCAACACAGCAGGGAAAAGCAGCCAAGCCCGATTCTAAACATAAATTACTTTAAAAAACCCACAAAACAAAGACAGTTAAAGAGAGAGAAATTCTTACAAAATCCATTCAGGGTCTATGATGCAACCTGGATTGACCATATCTAGACCCACAGCTGGATGAGACATAAGGCTGGACACTCTTGGGGCTGAGAGTATTGGTGAGGTTGGGTGAGCAAACCCAGATACTTTAAAGTAACACTGCTGGGAACACACCCCATGGGTCTCAAATCTCCAGGTACAAGGGCATCTTCCTACATCAAAACATGCATGGGAAACCCAGAAGATGGTATGCCATGAGATCGGGAAAGGTTTCTAAAACGCACCTCATTTCTCCTCTCCTTGTGCTCGGGTTCGCCATTCCAGCCGCTTGACTAACCATCTCCCTACTTGGAGAATCAGCACCTTTAACCTCCTGATTGTACAGGTTGCAATTTGTCCTGAGGATGAACGGGAAGACGCGGAACCAACGAGAGACGAGCCCTAGGTGTTGGGACAGGCATAGGTCACTCCATTTTCCCATCAGGAAGAAGAATGAACCACAGGCTCAGCCTGCCCCCCAGAACCAAAATAGGGCCTGAAGCAATCCTGCGCTTTTGCGGCCAGCTCCCAAAAAAGCGAGGAGACAAATGGAGCTCAGGGGCACTGCAATTCACAAACGTGCAGAGTTATAAATGAGAACTCTCGTCCACAAATATATTGAGGGAAGGCAACGAAGAGGAGTTGAAAGCAAGGCAGATTTGCAGGAAACAGATTTCAGGAGGTAGATTCGACTCGCCTTTAAAGCACATGAAAAGCGGCAAAACGTTGACAATGATGCCCTTGGCCAAAAAGGGCGTATGCGTTTTTTCCTGAATATATTCAGGAAAAAACGCATACGCCCTTTTTGGCCAACCAAGCAAGCCGGAAGGGCAAATCAGCGCTACAAAGAAGTCTCGCTTGCCCTCGGTCAAAAGGGCCATGCTGAACAAACAGTAAAAACCAGAAAAGCAGGACAGGCCATGGAGACATGGGAGCCTTGCTACGCTGATGGGCGGGATGTAAATTGCCAACAGGCACTCTGGAGAAGAGTACGGTGTGTCCTGAAACAAGTAATAAACACAGCGTAGAAAGCATAGGGCACTTCCACTCATGGGCGTATAATTGGGAAAAGTAAAAATCAACAAGACACAGGCACCCTAAAGTTTACGGCTGCTTTGTTTCCAAGAATCTCCGCTTCGGTACACCTTCAATATCCCAGGAAAGAGAAAAATGGATAAAGAAATGGTGGTACTTGGCACAATGGAATATCACTCAGCCATGAAATGAATGTCATAAGGCTACTTAGCAGCATGATGAGTGGATTTAGGTACGATGATTCTAAGTGAAATAAGTCACACAGAAAAAGGCACTTATCCTAAGATATCGCTTATAGAGGGAATGCCAAAATCGCTACACTTGAACTGAATTACAAAACAGAACAGAGTCACACCTTTAGAAGACACACTATGGCTGCTTAACGGGAAAGGTGAGGTGGGGTGATGCATAAAACAAGGGTTTGAAATTAGCTCAGACACCGCTCCATAAGCCAAATATGTACTAGACAAGGCCTACTCCCTGCTCAGTGAACTGGACTCAACACACCCTAGTCACCACACAAGAATATATCTGACTAGTAAGAATCTGAAAACCTATGTATCGATATCTCTCTGCAAGTGAATCAAAAGGTTGTAAAGCGGCATCAACACAGCAGGGAAAAGCAGCCAAGCCCGATTCTAAACATACATTACTTTAAAAAACCCACAAAAGAAAGACAGTGAAAGAGAGAGAAATTCTTACAAAATCCGTTCAGGGTCTCTGATGCAACCTGGATTGACCATATCTAGACACACAGCTGGATGAGACATAAGGCTGGACACTCTTGGGGCTGAGAGGATTGGTGAGGTTGGGTGAGCAAATGCAGATACTTTAAAGTAACACTGCTGGGAACACACCCCATGGGTCTCAAATCTCCCGGTACAAGGGCATCTTCCTACATCAAAACATGCATGGGAAACCCAGAAGATGGTATGCCATGAGATCGGGAAAGGTTTCTAAAACGCACCTCATTTCTCCTCTCCTTGTGCTCGGGTTCGCCATTCCAGCCACTTGACTAACCATCTCCCTACTTGGAGAATCAGCACCTTTAACCTCCTGATTGTACAGGTTGCAATTTGTCCTGAGGATGAACGGGAAGACGCGGAACCAACGAGAGATGAGCCCTAGGTGTTGGGACAGGCATAGGTCACTCCATTTTCTCATCAGGAAGAAGAATGAACCACAGGCTCAGCCTGCCCCCCAGAAACAAAATAGGGCCTGAAGCAATCCTGCGCTTTTGCGGCCAGCTCCCAAAAAAGCGAGGAGACAAATGGAGCTCAGGGGCACTGCAATTCACAAACGTGCAGAGTTATAAATGAGAACTCTCGTCCACAAATATATTGAGGGAAGGCAACGAAGAGGATTTGAAAGCAAGGCAGATTTGCAGGAAACAGATTTCAGGAGGTAGATTCGACTCGCCTTTAAAGCACATGAAAAGCGGCAAAACGTTGACAATGATGCCCTTGGCCAAAAAGGGCGTATGCGTTTTTTCCTGAATATATTCAGGAAAAAACGCATACGCCCTTTTACGCCAAGCAAGCAAGCCGGAAGGGCAAATCAGCGCTACAAAGAAGTCTCGCTTGCCCTCGGTCAAAAGGGCCATGCTGAACAAAGTGTAAAAACCAGAAAAGCAGGACAGGCCATGGAGACATGGGAGCCTTGCTACGCTGATGGGCGGGATGTAAATTGCCAACAGGCACTCTGGAGAAGAGTACGGTGTGTCCTGAAACAAGTAATAAACACAGCGTAGAGAGCATAGGGCACTTCCACTCATGGGCGTATAAATTGGGAAAACTAAAAATCAACAAGACACAGGCACCCTAAAGTTTACGGCTGCTCTGTTTCCAAGAATCTCCGCTTCGGTACACCTTCAATATCCCAGGAAAGAGAAAAATGGATAAAGAAATGGTGGTACTTGGCACAATGGAATATCACTCAGCCATGAAATCAATGTCATAAGGCTACTTAGCAGCATGATGAGTGGATTTAGGTACGATGATTTTAAGTGAAATAAGTCACACAGAAAAAGGCACTTATCCTAAGATATCGCTTATAGAGGGAATGCCAAAATCGCTACACTTGAACTGAATTACAAAACAGAACAGAGGCACACCTTTAGAAGACACACTATGGCTACTTAACCGGAAAGGTGAGGTGGGGTGATGCATAAAACAAGGGTTTGAAATTAGCTCAGACACCGCTCCATAAGCCAAATATGTACTAGACAAGGCCTACTCCCTGCTCAGTGAACTGGACTCAACACCCCCTAGTCACCGCACAAGAATATATCTGACTAGTATGAATCTCAAAAACCTATGTATCGATATCTCTCTGCAAGTGAATCAAGAGGGTGTAAAGCGGCATAAACACAGCAGGGAAAAGCAGCCAAACCCCATTCTAAACATACATTACTTTAAAAAACCCACAAAGCAAAGACAGTGAAAGAGAGAGAAATTCTTACAAAATCCGTTCAGGGTCTCTGATGCAACCTGGATTGACCTTATCTAGACCCACAGCTGGATGAGACATAAGGCTGGACACTCTTGGGGCTGAGAGGATTGGTGAGGTTGGGTGAGCAAATGCAGATACTTTAAAGTAATACCGCGGGGTACCCACCCTATGGTTCTCAAATCTCCAGGTACAAGGGAATCTTCCTACATCAAAACATGCATGGGAAACCCAGAAGATGGTATGCTGTGAGATCGGGAAAGGTTTCTAAAACGCACCTCATTTCTCCTCTCCTTGTGCTCGGGTTCGCCATTCCAGCCACTTGACTAACCATCTCCCTACTTGGAGAATCAGCACCTTTAACCTCCTGTTTCGTCCAGGTTGCAATTTGTCCTGAGGATGAACGGGAAGACGGGGAACCAACGAGAGACTGGCCCTAGGTTTTGGGGGAGGAACAGGTCACTCCATTTTCCCATCAGGAAGAAGAATGAACCCCAGGCTCAGCCTGCCCCCCAGAACCAAAATAGGGCCTGAAGCAATCCTGCGCTTTTGCGGCCAGCTCCCAAAAAAGCGAGGAGACAAATGGAGCTCACGGGCACTGCAATTCACAAACGTGCAGAGTTATAAATGAGAACTCTCGTCCACAAATATATTGAGGGAAGGCAACGAAGAGGATTTGAAAGCAAGGCAGATTTGCAGGAAACAGATTTCAGGAGGTAGATTCGACTCGCCTTTAAAGCACATGAAAAGCGGCAAAACGTTGACAATGATGCCCTTGGCCAAAAAGGGCGTATGCGTTTTTTCCTGAATATATTCAGGAAAAAACGCATACGCCCTTTTAGGCCAACCAAGCAAGCCGGAAGGGCAAATCAGCGCTACAAAGAAGTCTCGCTTGCCCTCGGTCACAAGGGCCATGCTGAACAAAGTGTAAAAACCAGAAAAGCAGGACAGGCCATGGAGACATGGGAGCCTTGCTACGCTGATGGGCGGGATGTAAATTACCAACAGGCACTCTGGAGAAGAGTACGGTGTGTCCTGAAACAAGTAATAAACACAGCGTAGAGAGCATAGGGCACTTCCACTCATGGGCGTATAAATTGGGAAAACTAAAAATCAACAAGACACAGGCACCCTAAAGATTACGGCTGCTCTGTTTCCAAGAACCTCCGCTTCGGTACACCTTCAATATCCCAGGAAAGAGAAAAATGGATAAAGAAATGGTGGTACTTGGCACAATGGAATATCACTCAGCCATGAAATCAATGTCATAAGGCTAGTTAGCAGCATGATGAGTGGATTTAGGTATGATGATTCTAAGTGAAATAAGTCACACAGAAAAAGACACTTAACCTAAGATATTCCTTATAGAGGGAATGTCAAAATCGCTACACTTGAACTGAATTACAAAAGAGAACAGAGTCACACCTTTAGAAGACACACTATGGCTGTTTAACGGGAAAGGTGAGGTGAGGTGATGCATAAAACAAGGGTTTGAAATTAGCTCAGAGACCGCTCCATAAGCCAAATATGTAATAGACAAGGCCTACTCCCTGCTCAGTGAACTGGACTCAACACATCCTAGTCACCACACAAGAATATATCTGACTAGTAAGAATCTGAAAACCTATGTATCGATATCTCTCTGCAAGTGAATCAAGAGGGTGTAAAGCGGCATCAACACAGCAGGGAAAGGCAGCCAAGCCCGATTCTAAACATAAATTACTTTAAAAAACCCACAAAACAAAGACAGTGAAAGAGAGAGAAATTCTTACAAAATCCGTTCAGGGTGTATGATGCAACCTGGATTGACCATATCTAGACCCACAGCTGGATGAGACATAAGGCTGGACACTATTGGGGCTGAGAGGATTGGTGAGGTTGGGTGAGCAAACGCAGATACTTTAAAGTAACACTGCTGGGAACACACCCCATGGGTCTCAAATCTCCAGGTACAAGGGCATCTTCCTACATCAAAACATGCATGGGAAACCCAGAAGATGGTATGCCATGAGATCGGGAAAGGTTTCTAAAACGCACCTCATTTCTCCTCTCCTTGTGCTCGGGTTCGCCATTCCAGCCGCTTGACTAACCATCTCCCTACTTGGAGAATCAGCACCTTTAACCTCCTGATTGTACAGGTTGCAATTTGTCCTGAGGATGAATGGGAAGACGCGGAACCAACGAGCGACGAGCCCTAGGTGTTGGGACAGGCATAGGTCACTCCATTTTCCCATCAGGAAGAAGAATGAACCACTGGCTCAGCCTGCCCCCCAGAACCAATATAGGGCATGAAGCAATCCTGCGCTTTTGCGGCCAGCTCCCAAAAAAGCGAGGAGACAAATGGAGCTCAGGGGCACTGCAATTCACAAACGTGCAGAGTTATAAATGAGAACTCTCGTCCACAAATATATTGAGGGAAGGCAACGAAGAGGATTTGAAAGCAAGGCAGATTTGCAGGAAACAGATTTCAGGAGGTAGATTCGACTCGCCTTTAAAGCACATGAAAAGCGGCAAAACGTTGACAATGATGCCCTTGGCCAAAAAGGGCGTATGCGTTTTTTCCCGAATATATTCAGGAAAAAACGCATACGCCCTTTTTGGCCAACCAAGCAAGCCGGAAGGGCAAATCAGCGCTACAAAGAAGTCTCGCTTGCCCTCGGTCAAAAGGGCCATGCTGAACAAACAGTAAAAACCAGAAAAGCAGGACAGGCCATGGAGACATGGGAGCCTTGCTACGCTGATGGGTGGGATATAAATTGCCAACAGGCACTCTGGAGAAGAGTACGGTGTGTCCTGAAACAAGTAATAAACACAGCTTAGAGAGCATAGGGCACTTCCACTCATGGGCGTATAAATTGGGAAAACTAAAAATCAACAAGACACAGGCACCCTAAAGTTTACGGCTGCTCTGTTGCCAAGAACCTCCGCTTCGGTACACCTTCAATATCCCAGGAAAGAGAAAAATGGATAAAGAAATGGTGGTACTTGACACAATGGAATATCACTCAGCCATGAAATCAATGTCATAAGGCTAGTTAGCAGCATGATGAGTGGATTTAGGTACGATGATTCTAAGTGAAATAAGTCACACAGTAAAAGGCCCTTCTCCTAAGATATCGCTTATAGAGGGAATGTCAAAATCGTTACACTTGAACTGAATTACAAAACAGAACAGAGGCACACCTTTAGAAGACACACTATGGCTGCTTAACGGGAAAGGTGAGGTGGGGTGATGCATAAAACAAGGGTTTGAAATTAGCTCAGACACCGCTCCATAAGCCAAATATGTAATAGACAAGGCCTACTCCCTGCTCAGTGAACTGGACTCAGCACCCCCTAGTCAACGCACAAGAATATATCTGACTAGTATGAATCTGAAAACCTATGTATTGATATCTCTCTGCAAGTGAATCAAGAGGGTGTAAAGCGGCATAAACACAGCAGGGAAAAGCAGCCAAACCCCATTCTAAACATACATTACTTTAAAAAACCCACAAAGCAAAGACAGTGAAAGAGAGAGAAATTCTTACAAAATCCGTTCAGGGTCTCTGATGCAACCTGGATTGACCATATCTAGACCCACAGCTGGATGAGACATAAGGCTGGACACTCTTGGGGCTGAGAGGATTGGTGAGGTTGGGTGAGCAAATGCAGATACTTTAAAGTAATACCGCGGGGTACCCACCCCATGGGTCTCAAATCTCCAGGTACAAGGGAATCTTCCTACATCAAAACATGCATGGGAAACCCAGAAGATGGTATGCCGTGAGAATGGGAAAGGTTTCTAAAACGCACCTCATTTCTCCTCTCCTTGTGCTCGGGTTCGCCATTCCAGCCGCTTGACTAACCATCTCTCTACTTGGAGAATCAGCACCTTTAACCTCCTGATTGTACAGGTTGCAATTTGTCCTGAGGATGAACGGGAAGGCGCAGAACCAACGAGAGACTAGCCCTAGGTGTTGGGACAGGCATAGGTCACTCCATTTTCCCATCAGGAAGAAGAATGAACCACAGGCTCAGCCTGCCCCCCAGAACCAAAATAGGGCCTGAAGCAATCCTGCGCTTTTGCGGCCAGCTCCCAAGAAAGCGAGGAGACAAATGGAGCTCAGGGGCACTGCAATTCACAAACGTGCAGAATTATAAATGAGAACTCTCGTCCACAAATATATTGAGGGAAGGCAACGAAGAGGATTTGAAAGCAAGGCAGATTTGCAGGAAACAGATTTCAGGAGGTAGATTCGACTCGCCTTTAAAGCACATGAAAAGCGGCAAAACGTTGACAATGATGCCCTTGGCCAAAAAGGGCGTATGCGTTTTTTCCTGAATATATTCAGGAAAAAACGCATACGCCCTTTTTGGCCAACCAAGCAAGCCGGAAGGGCAAATCAGCGCTACAAAGAAGTCTCGCTTGCCCTCGGTCAAAAGGGCCATGCTGAACAAAATGTAAAAACCAGAAAAGCAGGACAGGCCATGGAGACATGGGAGCCTTGCTACGCTGATGGGCGGGATGTAAATTGCCAACAGGCACTCTGGAGAAGTGTACGGTGTGTCCTGAAACAAGTAATAAACACAGCGTAGAGAGCATAGGGCACTTCCACTCATGGGCGTATAAATTGGGAAAACTAAAAATCAACAAGACACAGGCACCCTAAAGTTTACGGCTGCTCTGTTTCCAAGAATCTCCGCTTCGGTACACCTTCAATATCCCAGGAAAGAGAAAAATGGATAAAGAAATGGTGGTACTTGGCACAATAGAATATCACTCAGCCATGAAATCAATGTCATAAGGCTAGTTAGCAGCATGATGAGTGGATTTAGGTACGATGATTCTAAGTGAAATAAGTCACACAGAAAAAGACACTTATCCTAAGATATCGCTTATAGAGGGAATGTCAAAATCGCTACACTTGAACTGAATTACAAAACAGAACAGAGTCACACCTTTAGAAGACACACTATGGCTGCTTAACAGGAAAGGTGAGGTGGGGTGATGCATAAAACAAGGGTTTGAAATTAGCTCAGAGACCGCTCCATAAGCCTAATATGTAATAGACAAGGCCTACTCCCTGCTCAGTGAACTGGACTCAACACATCCTAGTCACCACACAAGAATATATCTGACTAGTAAGAATCTGAAAACCTATGTATGGATATCTCTCTGCAAGTGAATCAAGAGGGTGTAAAGCGGCATCAACACAGCAGGGAAAAGCAGCCAAGCCCGATTCTAAACATAAATTACTTTAAAAAACCCACAAAACAAAGACAGTGAAAGAGAGAGAAATTCTTACAAAATCCGTTCAGGGTCTATGATGCAACCTGGATTGACCATATCTAGACCCACAGCTGGATGAGACATAAGGCTGGACACTCTTGGGGCTGAGAGGATTGGTGAGGTTGGGTGAGCAAACGCAGATACTTTAAAGTAACACTGCTGGGAACACACCCCATGGGTCTCAAATCTCCAGGTACAAGGGCATCTTCCTACATCAAAACATGCATGGGAAACCCAGAAGATGGTATGCCGTGAGATCGGGAAAGGTTTCTAAAACGCACCTCATTTCTCCTCTCCTTGTGCTCGGGTTCGCCATTCCAGCCGCTTGACTAACCATCTCCCTATTTGGAGAATCAGCACCTTTAACCTCCTGATTGTACAGGTTGCAATTTGTCCTGAGGATGAACGGGAAGACGCGGAACCAACGAGCGACGAGCCCTAGGTGTTGGGACAGGCATAGGTCACTCCATTTTCCCATCAGGAAGAAGAATGAACCACAGGCTCAGCCTGCCCCCCAGAACCAATATAGGGCATGAAGCAATCCTGCGCTTTTGCGGCCAGCTCCCAAAAAAGCGAGGAGACAAATGGAGCTCAGGGGCACTGCAATTCACAAACGTGCAGAGTTATAAATGAGAACTCTCGTCCACAAATATATTGAGGGAAGGCAACGAAGAGGATTTGAAAGCAAGGCAGATTTGCAGGAAACAGATTTCAGGAGGTAGATTCGACTCGCCTTTAAAGCACATGAAAAGCGGCAAAACGTTGACAATGATGCCCTTGGCCAAAAAGGGCGTATGCGTTTTTTCCCGAATATATTCAGGAAAAAACGCATACGCCCTTTTTGGCCAACCAAGCAAGCCGGAAGGGCAAATCAGCGCTACAAAGAAGTCTCGCTTGCCCTCGGTCAAAAGGGCCATGCTGAACAAACAGTAAAAACCAGAAAAGCAGGACAGGCCATGGAGACATGGGAGCCTTGCTACGCTGATGGGTGGGATATAAATTGCCAACAGGCACTCTGGAGAAGAGTACGGTGTATCCTGAAACAAGTAATAAACACAGCTTAGAGAGCATAGGGCACTTCCACTCATGGGCGTATAAATTGGGAAAACTAAAAATCAACAAGACACAGGCACCCTAAAGTTTACGGCTGCTCTGTTGCCAAGAACCTCCGCTTCGGTACACCTTCAATATCCCAGGAAAGAGAAAAATGGATAAAGAAATGGTGGTACTTGACACAATGGAATATCACTCAGCCATGAAATCAATGTCATAAGGCTAGTTAGCAGCATGATGAGTGGATTTAGGTACGATGATTCTAAGTGAAATAAGTCACACAGTAAAAGGCCCTTCTCCTAAGATATCGCTTATAGAGGGAATGTCAAAATCGTTACACTTGAACTGAATTACAAAACAGAACAGAGGCACACCTTTAGAAGACACACTATGGCTGCTTAATGGGAAAGGTGAGGTGGGGTGATGCATAAAACAAGGGTTTGAAATTAGCTCAGACACCGCTCCATAAGCCAAATATGTAATAGACAAGGCCTACTCCCTGCTCAGTGAACTGGACTCAACACCCCCTAGTCAACGCACAAGAATATATCTGACTAGTATGAATCTGAAAACCTATGTATTGATATCTCTCTGCAAGTGAATCAAGAGGGTGTAAAGCGGCATAAACACAGCAGGGAAAAGCAGCCAAACCCCATTCTAAACATACATTACTTTAAAAAACCCACAAAGCAAAGACAGTGAAAGAGAGAGAAATTCTTACAAAATCCGTTCAGGGTCTCTGATGCAACCTGGATTGACCATATCTAGACCCACAGCTGGATGAGACATAAGGCTGGACACTCTTGGTGCTGAGAGGATTGGTGAGGTTGGGTGAGCAAACGCAGATACTTTAAAGTAACACTGCGGGGAACACACCCCATGGGTCTCAAATCTCCAGGTACAAGGGCATCTTCCTACATCAAAACATGCATGGGAAACCCAGAAGATGGTATGCCGTGAGATCGGGAAAGGTTTCTAAAACGCACCTCATTTCTCCTCTCCTTGTGCTCGGGTTCGCCATTCCAGCCGCTTGACTAACCATCTCTCTACTTGGAGAATCAGCACCTTTAACCTCCTGATTGTACAGGTTGCAATTTGTCCTGAGGATGAACGGGAAGACGCAGAACCAACGAGAGACTAGCCCTAGGTGTTGGGACAGGCATAGGTCACTCCATTTTCCCATCAGGAAGAAGAATGAACCATAGGCTCAGCCTGCCCCCCAGAACCAAAATAGGGCCTGAAGCAATCCTGCGCTTTTGCGGCCAGCTCCCAAGAAAGCGAGGAGACAAATGGAGCTCAGGGGCACTGCAATTCACAAACGTGCAGAATTATAAATGAGAACTCTCGTCCACAAATATATTGAGGGAAGGCAACGAAGAGGATTTGAAAGCAAGGCAGATTTGCAGGAAACAGATTTCAGGAGGTAGATTCGACTCGCCTTTAAAGCACATGAAAAGCGGCAAAACGTTGACAATGATGCCCTTGGCCAAAAAGGGCGTATGCGTTTTTTCCTGAATATATTCAGGAAAAAACGCATACGCCCTTTTTGGCCAACCAAGCAAGCCGGAAGGGCAAATCAGCGCTACAAAGAAGTCTCGCTTGCCCTCGGTCACAAGGGCCATGCTGAACAAAATGTAAAAACCAGAAAAGCAGGACAGGCCATGGAGACATGGGAGCCTTGCTACGCTGATGGGCGGGATGTAAATTGCCAACAGGCACTCTGGAGAAGTGTACGGTGTGTCCTGAAACAAGTAATAAACACAGCGTAGAGAGCATAGGGCACTTCCACTCATGGGCGTATAAATTGGGAAAACTAAAAATCAACAAGACACAGGCACCCTAAAGTTTACGGCTGCTCTGTTTCCAAGAATCTCCGCTTCGGTACACCTTCAATATCCCAGGAAAGAGAAAAATGGATAAAGAAATCGTGGTACTTGGCACAATGGAATATCACTCAGCCATGAAATCAATGTCATAAGGCTAGTTAGCAGCATGATGAGTGGATTTAGGTACGATGATTCTAAGTGAAATAAGTCACACAGAAAAAGACACTTATCCTAAGATATCGCTTATAGAGGGAATGTCAAAATCGCTACACTTGAACTGAATTACAAAACAGAACAGAGTCACACCTTTAGAAGACACACTATGGCTGCTTAACAGGAAAGGTGAGGTGGGGTGATGCATAAAACAAGGGTTTGAAATTAGCTCAGAGACCGCTCCATAAGCCTAATATGTAATAGACAAGGCCTACTCCCTGCTCAGTGAACTGGACTCAACACACCCTAGTCACCACACAAGAATATATCTGACTAGTAAGAATCTGAAAACCTATGTATGGATATCTCTCTGCAAGTGAATCAAGAGGGTGTAAAGCGGCATCAACACAGCAGGGAAAAGCAGCCAAGCCCGATTCTAAACATAAATTACTTAAAAAACCCACAAAACAAAGACAGTGAAAGAGAGAGAAATTCTTACAAAATCCGTTCAGGGTCTCTGATGCAACCTGGATTGACCATATCTAGACCCACAGCTGGATGAGACATAAGGCTGGACACTCTTGGGGCTGAGAGGATTGGTGAGGTTGGGTGAGCAAACGCAGATACTTTAAAGTAACACTGCGGGGAACACACCCCATGGGTCTCAAATCTCCAGGTACAAGGGCATCTTCCTACATCAAAACATGCATGGGAAACCCAGAAGATGGTATGCCATGAGATCGGGAAAGGTTTCTAAAACGCACCTCATTTCTCCTCTCCTTGTGCTCGGGTTCACCATTCCAGCTGCTTGACTAACCATCTCCCTATTTGGAGAATGAGCACCTTTAACCTCCTGATTGTACAGGTTGCAATCTGTCCTGAGGATGAACGGGAAGACGTGGAACCAATGAGAGACGAGCCCTAGGTGTTGGGACAGGCATAGGTCACTCCATTTTCCCATCAGGAAGAAGAATGAACCACAGGCTCAGCCTGCCCCCCAGAACCAAAATAGGGCCTGAAGCAATCCTGCGCTTTTGCGGCCAGCTCCCAAAAAAGCGAGGAGACAAATGGAGCTCAGGGGCACTGCAATTCACAAACGTGCAGAGTTATAAATGAGAACTCTCGTCCACAAATATATTGAGGGAAGGCAACGAAGAGG
Source organism: Eubalaena glacialis (assembly GCF_028564815.1). Taxonomy (NCBI): domain Eukaryota; kingdom Metazoa; phylum Chordata; class Mammalia; order Artiodactyla; family Balaenidae; genus Eubalaena; species Eubalaena glacialis. The sequence continues at coordinate 549,180 of NW_026871231.1, read as the reverse complement.
ATTTGAAAGCAAGGCAGATTTGCAGGAAACAGATTTCAGGAGGTAGATTCGACTCGCCTTTAAAGCACATGAAAAGCGGCAAAACGTTGACAATGATGCCCTTGGCCAAAAAGGGCGTATGCGTTTTTTCCTGAATATATTCAGGAAAAAACGCATACGCCCTTTTTGGCCAACCAAGCAAGCCGGAAGGGCAAATCAGCGCTACAAAGAAGTCTCGCTTGCCCTCGGTCACAAGGGCCATGCTGAACAAAGTGTAAAAACCAGAAAAGCAGGACAGGCCATGGAGACATGGGAGCCTTGCTACGCTGATGGGCGGGATGTAAATTGCCAACAGGCACTCTGGAGATGAGTACGGTGTGTCCTGAAACAAGTAATAAACACAGCGTTGAGAGCATAGGGCACTTCCACTCATGGGCATATAAATTGGGAAAACTAAAAATCAACAAGACACAGGCACCCTAAAGTTTACGGCTGCTCTGTTTCCAAGAACCTCCGCTTCGGTACACCTTCAATATCCCAGGAAAGAGAAAAATGGATAAAGAAATGGTGGTACTTGGCACAATGGAATATCACTCAGCCATGAAATCAATGTCATAAGGCTAGTTAGCAGCATGATGAGTGGATTTAGGTACGATGATTCTAAGTGAAATAAGTCACACAGAAAAAGACACTTATCCTAAGATATCGCTTATAGAGGGAATGTCAAAATCGTTACACTTGAACTGAATTACAAAAGAGAACAGAGTCACACCTTTAGAAGACACACTATGGCTGCTTAACGGGAAAGGTGAGGTGGGGTGATGCATAAAACAAGGGTTTGAAATTAGCTCAGAGACCGCTCCATAAGCCAAATATGTAATAGACAAGGCCTACACCCTGCTCAGTGAACTGGAGTCAACACACCCTAGTCACCACACAAGAATATATCTGACTAGTATGAATCTGAAAACCTATGTATCGATATCTCTCTGCAAGGGAATCAAGAGGGTGTAAAGCGGCATAAACACAGCAGGGAAAAGCAGCGAAACCCCATTCTAAACATACATTACTTTAAAAAACCCACAAAGCAAAGACAGTGAGAGAGAAATTCTTACAAAATCCGTTCAGGGTCTCTGATGCAACCTGGATTGACCATATCTAGACCCACAGCTGGATGAGACATAAGGCTGGACACTCTTGGGGCTGAGAGGATTGGTGAGGTTGGGTGAGCAAATGCAGATACTTTAAAGTAATACCGCGGGGTACCCACCCCATGGGTCTCAAATCTCCAGGTACAAGGGAATCTTCCTACATCAAAACATGCATGGGAAACCCAGAAGATGGTATGCCGTGAGATCGGGAAATGTTTCTAAAACGCACCTCTTTTCTCCTCTCCTTGTGCTCGGGTTCGCCATTCCAGCCGCTTGACTAACCATCTCTCTACTTGGAGAATCAGCACCTTTAACCTCCTGTTTCGTCCAGGTTGCAATTTGTCCTGAGGATGAATGGGAAGACGCAGAACCAACGAGAGACGAGCCCTAGGTGTTGGGACAGGCATAGGTCACTCCATTTTCCCATCAGGAAGAAGAATGAACCACAGGCTCAGCCTGCCCCGCAGAACTAAAATAGGGCCTGAAGCAATCCTGCGCTTTTGCGGCCAGCTCCCTAAAAAGCGAGGAGACAAATGGAGCTCAGGGGCACTGCAATTCACAAACGTGCAGAGTTATAAATGAGAACTCTCGTCCACAAATATATTGAGGGAAGGCAACGAAGAGGATTTGAAAGCAAGGCAGATTTGCAGGAAACAGATTTCAGGAGGTAGATTCGACTCGCCTTTAAAGCACATGAAAAGCGGCAAAACGTTGACAATGATGCCCTTGGCCAAAAAGGGCGTATGCGTTTTTTCCTGAATATATTCAGGAAAAAACGCATACGCCCTTTTTGGCCAACCAAGCAAGCCGGAAGGGCAAATCAGCGCTACAAAGAAGTCTCGCTTGCCCTCGGTCAACAGGGCCATGCTGAACAAAGTGTAAAAGCCAGAAAAGCAGGACAGGCCATGGAGACATGGGAGCCTTGCTACGCTGATGGGCGGGATGTAAATTGCCAACAGGCACTCTGGAGAAGAGTACGGTGTGTCCTGAAACAAGTAATAAACACAGCATTGAGAGCATAGGGCACTTCCACTCATGGGCGTATAAATTGGGAAAACTAAAAGTCAACAAGACACAGGCACCCCAAACTTTACGGCTGCTCTGTTGCCAAGAACCTCCGCTTCGGTACACCTTCAATATCCCAGGAAAGAGAAAAATGGATAAAGAAATGGTGGTACTTGGCACAATGGAATATCACTCAGTCATGAAATCAATGTCATAAGGCTAGGTGGCAGCATGATGAGTGGATTTAGGTACGATGATTCTAAGTGAAATAAGTCACACAGAAAAAGACACTTATCCTAAGATATCGCTTATAGAGGGAATGTCAAAATCGCTACTCTTGAACTGAATTACAAAACAGAACACAGTCAGACCTTTCGAAGACACACTATGGCTGCTTAACGGGAAAGGTGAGGTAGGGTGATGCATAAAACAAGGGTTTGAAATTAGCTCAGAGACCGCTCCATAAGCCAAATATGTAATAGACAAGGCCTACTCCCTGCTCAGTGAACTGGACTCAACACCCCCTAGTCACCGCACAAGAATATATCTGACTAGTAAGCATCTGAAAACCTATGTATCGATATCTCTCTGCAAGTGAATCAAGAGGGTGTAAAGCGGCATAAACACAGCAGGGAAAAGCAGCCAAGACCCATTCTAAACATAAATTACTTTAAAAAACCCACAAAACAAAGACAGTGAAAGAGAGAGAAATTCTTACAAAATCCGTTCAGGGTCTCTGATGCAACCTGGACTGACCATATCTAGACCCACAGCTGGATGAGACATAAGGCTGGACACTCTTGGGGCTGAGAGGATTGGTGAGGTTGGGTGAGCAAACGCAGATACTTTAAAGTAACACCGCGGGGTACCCACCCCATGGGTCTCAAATCTCCAGGTACAAGGGCATCTTCCTACATCAAAACATGCATGGGAAACCCAGAAGATGGTATGCCGTGAGATCGGGAAAGGTTTCTAAAACGCACCTCATTTCTCCTCACCTTGTGCTCGGATTCGCCATTCCAGCCGCTTGACTAACCATCTCCCTACTTGGAGAATCAGCACCCATAACCTCCTGTTTCGTCCAGGTTGCAATTTGTCCTGAGGATGAACGGCAAGACGGGCAACCAACGAGAGACTAGCCCTAGGTGTTGGGACAGGCACAGGTCACTCCATTTTCCCATCAGGAAGAAGAATGAACCACAGGCTCAGCCTGCCCCCCAGAACCAAAATAGGGCCTGAAGCAATCCTGCGCTTTTGCGGCCAGCTCCCAAAAAAGCGAGGAGACAAATGGAGCTCAGGGGCACTGCAATTCACAAACGTGCAGAGTTATAAATGAGAACTCTCGTCCACAAATATATTGAGGGAAGGCAACGAAGAGGATTTGAAAGCAAGGCAGATTTGCAGGAAACAGATTTCAGGAGGTAGATTCGACTCACCTTTAAAGCACATGAAAAGCGGCAAAACGTTGACAATGATGCCCTTGGCCAAAAAGGGCGTATGCGTTTTTTCCTGAATATATTCAGGAAAAAACGCATACGCCCTTTTTGGCCAACCAAGCAGCCGGAAGGGCAAATCTGCGCTATAAAAAAGTCTCGCTTGCCCTGGGTCAAAAGGGCCATGCTGAACAAAGTGTAAAAACCAGAAAAGCAGGACAGGCCATGGAGACATGGGAGCCTTGCTACGCTGATGGGCGGGATGTAAATTGCCAACAGGCACTCTGGAGAAGAGTACGGTGTGTCCTGCAACAAGTAATAAACACAGCATAGAGAGCATAGGGCACTTCCACTCATGGGCGTATAAATTGGGAAAACTAAAAATCAACAAGACACAGGCACCCCAAACTTTACGGCTGTTCTGTTTCCAAGAACCTCCGCTTCGGTACACCTTCAATATCCCAGGAAAGAGAAAAATGGATAAAGAAATGGTGGTACTTGGCACAATGGAATATCACTCAGCCATAACATCAATGTCATAAGGCTAGTTAGAAGCATGATGAGTGGATTTAGGTACGATGATTCTAAGTGAAATAAGTCACACAGAAAAAGGCACTTATCCTAAGATATCGCTTATAGAGGGAATGTCAAAATCGTTACTCTTGAACTGAATTACAAAACAGAACACAGTCAGACCTTTCGAAGACACACTATGGCTGCTTAACGGGAAAGGTGAGGTGGGGTGATGCATAAAACAAGGGTTTGAAATTAGCTCAGAGACCACTCCATAAGCCACATATGTTCTAGACAAGGCCTACTACCTGCTCAGTGAACTGGACTCAACACCCCCTAGTCACCGCACAAGAATATATCTGACTAGTAAGAATCTGAAAACCTATGTATCGATATCTCTCTGCAAGTGAATCAAGAGGGTGTAAAGCGGCATAAACACAGCAGGGAAAAGCAGCCAAACCCCATTCTAAACATACATTACTTTAAAAAACCCACAAAGCAAAGACAGTGAAAGAGAGAGAAATTCTTACAAAATCCGTTCAGGGTCTCTGATGCAACCTGGATTGACCATATCTAGACCCACAGCTGGATGAGACATAATGCTGGACACTCTTTAGGCTGAGAGCATTGGTGAAGTTGGGTGAGCAAACGCAGATACTTTAAAGTAACACTGCGGGGTACCCCCCCCATGGGTCTCAAATCTCCAGGTACAAGGGCATCTTCCTACATCAAAACATGCATGGGAAACCCAGAAGATGCTATGGCGTGAGATCGGGAAAGGTTTCTAAAACGCACCTCATTTCTCCTCTCCTTGTGCTTGGATTCGCCATTCCAGCCGCTTGACTAACCATCTCCCTACTTGGAGAATCAGCACCTTTAACCTCCTGTTTCGTCCAGGTTGCAATTTGTCCTTAGGATGAACGGGAAGACGGGGAACCAACGAGAGACTAGCCCTAGGTGTTGGGACAGGCACAGGTCACTCCATTTTCCCATCAGGAAGAAGAATGAACCACAGGCTCAGCCTGCCCCCCAGAACCAAAATAGGGCCTGAAGCAATCCTGCGCTTTTGCGGCCAGCTCCCAAAAAAGCGAGGAGACAAATGGAGCTCAGGGGCACTGCAATTCACAAACGTGCAGAGTTATAAATGAGAACTCTCGTCCACAAATATATTGAGGGAAGGCAACGAAGAGGATTTGAAAGCAAGGCAGATTTGCAGGAAACAGATTTCAGGAGGTAGATTCGACTCGCCTTTAAAGCACATGAAAAGCGGCAAAACGTTGACAATGATGCCCTTGGCCAAAAAGGGCGTATGCGTTTTTTCCTGAATATATTCAGGAAAAAACGCATACGCCCTTTTTGGCCAACCAAGCAAGCCGGAAGGGCAAATCTGCGCTACAAAAAAGTCTCGCTTGCCCTCAGTCAAAAGGGACATGCTGAACAAAGTGTAAAAACCAGAAAAGCAGGACAGGCCATGGAGACATGGGAGCCTTGCTACGCTGATGGGTGGGATGTAAATTGCCAACAGGCACTCTGGAGACGTGTACGGTGTGTCCTAAAACAAGTAATAAACACAGCTTAGAGAGCATAGGGCACTTCCACTCATGGGCGTATAAATCGGGAAAACTAAAAATCAACAAGACATAGGCACCCCAAACTTTACGGCTGCTCTGTTTCCAAGAACCTCCACTTCGGCACACCTTCAATATCCCAGGAAAGAGAAAAATGGATAAAGAAATGGTGGTACTTGGCACAATGGAATATCACTCAGCTATGAAATCAATGTCATAAGGCTAGTTATCAGCATGATGAGTGGATTTAGGTCCGATGATTCTAAGTGAAATAAGTCACACAGAAAAAGACACTTATCCTAAGATATCGCTTATAGAGGCAATGTCAAAATCGCTACACTTGAACTGAATTACAAAACAGAACAGAGTCACACCTTTAGAAGACACACTATGGCTGCTTAACGGGAAAGGTGAGGTAGGGTGATGCATAAAACAAGGGTTTGAAATTAGCTCAGAGACCGCTCCATAAGCCAAATATGTAATAGACAAGGACTACTCCCTGCTCAGTGAACTGCACTCAACACCCCCTAGTCACCGCACAAGAATATATCTGACTCGTAAGAATCTGAAAACCTATGTATCGATATCTCTCTGCAAGTGAGTCAAGAGGGTGTAAAGCGGCATAAACACAGCAGGGAAAAGCAGCCAAGACCCATTCTAAACATAAATTACTTTAAAAAACCCACAAAACAAAGACAGTGAAAGAGAGAGAAATTCTTACAAAATCCGTTCAGGGACTCTGATGCAACCTGGACTGACCATATCTAGACCCACAGCTGGATGAGACATACGGCTGGACACTCTTGGGGCTGAGAGGATTGGTGAGGTTGGGTGAGCAAACGCAGATACTTTAAAGTAACACCGCGGGGTACCCACCCCATGGGTCTCAAATCTCCATGTACAAGGGCATCTTCCTACATCAAAACATGCATGGGAAACCCAGAAGATGGTATGCCGTGAGATCGGGAAAGGTTTCTAAAACGCACCTCATTTCTCCTCACCTTGTGCTCGGATTCGCCATTCCAGCCTCTTGACTAACCATCTCCCTACTTGGAGAATCAGCACCCATAACCTCCTGTTTCGTCCAGGTTGCAATTTGTCCTGAGGATGAACGGGAAGACGCGGAACCAATGAGAGACGAGCCCTAGGTGTTGGGACAGGCATAGGTCACTCAATTTTCCCATCAGGAAGAAGAATGAACCACAGGCTCAGCCTGCCCCCCAGAACCAAAATAGGGCTTGAAGCAATCCTGCGCTTTTGCGGCCAGCTCCCAAAAAAGCGAGGAGACAAATGGAGCTCAGGGGCACTGCAATTCACAAACGTGCAGAGTTATAAATGAGAACTCTCGTCCACAAATATATTGAGGGAAGGCAACGCAGAGGATTTGAAAGCAAGGCAGATTTGCAGGAAACAGATTTCAGGGGGTAGATTCGACTCGCCTTTAAAGCCGATGAAAAGTGGCAAAACGTTGACAATGATGCCCTTGGCCAAAAAGGGCGTATGCGTTTTTTCCTGAATATATTCAGGAAAAAACGCATACGCCCTTTTTGGCCAACCAAGCAAGCCAGAAGGGCAAATCAGCGCTACAAAGGAGTCTCGCTTGCCCTCGGTCAAAAGGGCCATGCGGAACAAAGTGTAAAAACCAGAAAAGCAGGACAGGCCATGGAGACATGGGAGCCTTGCTACTCTGATGGGCGGGATGTAAATTGCCAACAGGCACTCTGGAGAAGAGTACGGTGTGTCCTGAAACAAGTAATAAACACAGCGTAGAGAGCATAGGGCACTTCCACTCATGGGCGTATAAATTGGGAAAACTAAAAATCAACAAGACACAGGCACCCTAAAATTTACGGCTGCTCTGTTTCCAAGAACCTCCGCTTCGGTACACCTTCAATATCCCAGGAAAGTGAAAAATGGATAAAGAAATGGTGGTACTTGGCACAATGGAATATCACTCAGCCATGAAATCAATGTCATAAGGTTAGTTAGCAGCATGATGAGTGGATTTAGGTACGATGATTCTAAGTGAAATAAGTCACACAGAAAACGGCAATCATCCTAAGATATCGCTTATAGAGGGAATGTCAAAATCGCCACACTTGAACTGAATTACAAAACAGAACAGAGGCACACCTTTAGAAGACACACTATGGCTGCTTAACCGGAAAGGCGAGGTGGGGTGATGCATAAAACAAGGGTTTGATATTAGCTCAGACACCGCTCCATAAGCCAAATATGTAATAGACAAGGCCTACTCCCTGCTCAGTGAACTGGACTCAACACCCCCTAGTCACCGCACAAGAATATATCTGACTAGTATGAATCTGAAAACCTATGTATTGATATCTCTCTGCAAGTGAATCAAGAGGGTGTAAAGTGGCATAAACACAGCAGGGAAAAGCAGCCAAACCCCATTCTAAACATACATTACTTTAAAAAACCCACAAAGCAAAGACAGTGAAAGAGAGAGAAATTCTTACAAAATCAGTTCAGGGTCTCTGATGCAACCTGGATTGACCATATCTAGACCCACAGCTGGATGAGACATAAGGCTGGACACTCTTGGGGCTGAGAGGATTGGTGAGGTTGGGTGAGCAAATGCAGATACTTTAAAGTAATACCGCGGGGTACCCACCCCATGGGTCTCAAATCTCCAGGTACAAGGGCATCTTCCTACATCAAAACATGCATGGGAAACCCAGAAGATGGTATGCCGTGAGATCGGGAAAGGTTTCTAAAACGCACCTCATTTCTCCTCTCCTTGTGCTCGGGTTCGCCATTCCAGCCCCTTGACTAACCATCTCCCTACTTGGAGAATCAGCACCTTTAACCTCCTGTTTCGTCCAGGTTGCAATTTGTCCTGAAGATGAACGGGAAGACGGGGAACCAACGAGAGACTAGCCCTAGGTTTTGGAACAGGCACAGGACACTCCATTTTCCCATCAGGAAGAAGAATGAACCACAGGCTCAGCCTGCCCCCCAGAACCAAACTAGGGCCTGAAGCAATCCTGCGCTTTTGCGGCCAGCTCCCAAAAAAGCGAGGAGACAAATGGAGCTCAGGGGCACTGCAATTCACAAACGTGCAGAGTTATAAATGAGAACTCTCGTCCACAAATATATTGAGGGAAGGCAACGAAGAGGATTTGAAAGCAAGGCAGATTTGCAGGAAACAGATTTCAGGAGGTAGATTCGACTCGCATTTAAAGCACATGAAAAGCGGCAAAAGGTTGACAATGATGCCCTTGGCCAAAAAGGGCGTATGCGTTTTTTCCTGAATATATTCAGGAAAAAACGCATACGCCCTTTTTGGCCAACCAAGCAAGCCGGAAGGGCAAATCAGCGCTACAAAGAAGTCTCGCTTGCCCTCGGTCAAAAGGGCCATGCGGAACAAAGTGTAAAAACCAGAAAAGCAGGACAGACCATGGAGACATGGGAGCCTTGCTACTCTGATGGGCGGGATGTAAATTGCCAACAGGCACTCTGGAGAAGAGTACGGTGTGTCCTGAAACAAGTAATAAACACAGCGTAGAGAGTATAGGACACTTCCACTCATGGGCGTATAAATTGGGAAAACTAAAAATCAACAAGACACAGGCACCCTAAAGTTTACGGCTGCTCTGTTTCCAAGAACCTCCGCTTCGGTACACCTTCAATATCTCAGGAAAGTGAAAAATGGATAAAGAAATGGTGGTACTTGGCACAATGGAATATCACTCAGCCATGAAATCAATGTCATAAGGCTAGTTAGCAGCATGATGAGTGGATTTAGGTACGATGATTCTAAGTGAAATAAGTCACACAGAAAAAGACACTTATCCTAAGATATCGCTTAGAGAGGGAATGCCAAAATGGCTACACTTGAACTGAATTACAAAACAGAACAGAGTCACACCTTTAGAAGATACACTATGGCTGCTTAACGGGAAAGGTGAGGTGGGGTGATGCATAAAACAAGGGTTTGAAATTAGCTCAGAGACCGCTCCATAATCCAATTATGTACTAGACAAGGCCTACTCCCTGCTCAGTGAACTGGACTCAACACCCCCTAGTCACCGCACAAGAATATATCTGACTAGTAAGAATCTGAAAACCTATGTATCGATATCTCTCTGCAAGTGAATCAAGAGGGTGTAAAGCGGCATCAACACAGCAGGGAAAAGCAGCCAAGTCCGATTCTAAACATAACTTACTTTAAAAAACCCACAAAACAAAGACAGTGAAAGAGAGAGAAATTCTTACAAAATCCGTTCAGGGTCTCTGATGCAACCTGGATTGACCATATCTAGACCCACAGCTGGATGAGACATAAGGCTGGACACTCTTGGGGCTGAGAGGATTGGTGAGGTTGGGTGAGCAAACGCAGATACTTTAAAGTAACACTGCGGGGAACACACCCCATGGGTCTCAAATCTCCAGGTACAAGGGCATCTTCCTACATCAAAACATGCATGGGAAACCCAGAAGATGGTATGCCATGAGATCGGGAAAGGTTTCTAAAACGCACCTCATTTCTCCTCTCCTTGTGCTCGGGTTCACCATTCCAGCTGCTTGACTAACCATCTCCCTATTTGGAGAATCAGCACCTTTAACCTCCTGACTGTACAGGTTGAAATTTTTCCTGAGGATGAACGGGAAGATGCAGAACCAACGAGAGACGAGCCCTAGGTGTTGGGACAGGCATAGGTCACTCCATTTTCCCATCAGGAAGAAGAATGAACCACAGGCTCAGCCTGCCCCCCAGAACCAAAATAGGGCCTGAAGCAATCCTGCGCTTTTGCGGCCAGCTCCCAAAAAAGCGAGGAGACAAATGGAGCTCAGGGGCACTGCAATTCACAAACGTGCAGAGTTATAAATGAGAACTCTCGTCCACAAATATATTGAGGGAAGGCAACGAAGAGGATTTGAAAGCAAGGCAGATTTGCAGGAAACAGATTTCAGGGGGTAGATTCGACTCACCTATAAAGCACATGAAAAGCGGCAAAACGTTGATAATGATGCCCTTGAACAAAAAGGGCGTATGCGTTTTTTCCTGAATATATTCAGGAAAAAACGCATACGCCCTTTTTGGACAACCAAGCAAGCCGGAAGGGCAAATCAGCGCTACCAAGAAGTCTCGCTTGCCCTCGGTCAAAAGGGCCATGCGGAACAAAGTGTAAAAACCAGAAAAGCAGGACAGACCATGGAGACATGGGAGCCTTGCTACTCTGATGGGCGGGATGTAAATTGCCAACAGGCACTCTGGAGAAGAGTACGGTGTGTCCTGAAACAAGTAATAAACACAGCGTAGAGAGTATAGGACACTTCCACTCATGGGCGTATAAATTGGGAAAACTAAAAATCAACAAGACACAGGCACCCTAAAGTTTACGGCTGCTCTGTTTCCAAGAACCTCCGCTTCGGTACACCTTCAATATCCCAGGAAAGTGAAAAATGGATGAAGAAATGGTGGTACTTGGCACAATGGAATATCACTCAGCCATGAAATCAATGTCATAAGGCTAGTTAGCAGCATGATGAGTGGATTTAGGTACGATGATTCTAAGTGAAATAAGTCACACAGAAAAAGACACTTATCCTAAGATATCGCTTAGAGAGGGAATGCCAAAATGGCTACACTTGAACTGAATTACAAAACAGAACAGAGTCACACCTTTAGAAGACACACTATGGCTGCTTAACGGGAAAGGTGAGGTGGGGTGATGCATAAAACAAGGGTTTGAAATTAGCTCAGAGACCGCTCCATAAGCCAATTATGTACTAGACAAGGCCTACTCCCTGCTCAGTGAACTGGACTCAACACCCCCTAGTCACCGCACAAGAATATATCTGACTAGTAAGAATCTGAAAACCTATGTATCGATATCTCTCTGCAAGTGAATCAAGAGGGTGTAAAGCGGCATCAACACAGCAGGGAAAAGCAGCCAAGTCCGATTCTAAACATAACTTACTTTAAAAAACCCACAAAACAAAGACAGTGAAAGAGAGAGAAATTCTTACAAAATCCGTTCAGGGTCTCTGATGCAACCTGGATTGACCATATCTAGACCCACAGCTGGATGAGACATAAGGCTGGACACTCTTGGGGCTGAGAGGATTGGTGAGGTTGGGTGAGCAAACGCAGATACTTTAAAGTAACACTGCGGGGAACACACCCCATGGGTCTCAAATCTCCAGGTACAAGGGCATCTTCCTACATCAAAACATGCATGGGAAACCCAGAAGATGGTATGCCATGAGATCTGGAAAGGTTTCTAAAACGCACCTCATTTCTCCTCTCCTTGTGCTCGGGTTCACCATTCCAGCTGCTTGACTAACCATCTCCCTATTTGGAGAATCAGCACCTTTAACCTCCTGACTGTACAGGTTGAAATTTTTCCTGAGGATGAACGGGAAGATGCAGAACCAACGAGAGACGAGCCCTAGGTGTTGGGACAGGCATAGGTCACTCCATTTTCCCATCAGGAAGAAGAATGAACCACAGGCTCAGCCTGCCCCCCAGAACCAAAATAGGGCCTGAAGCAATCCTGCGCTTTTGCGGCCAGCTCCCAAAAAAGCGAGGAGACAAATGGAGCTCAGGGGCACTGCAATTCACAAACGTGCAGAGTTATAAATGAGAACTCTCGTCCACAAATATATTGAGGGAAGGCAACGAAGAGGATTTGAAAGCAAGGCAGATTTGCAGGAAACAGATTTCAGGGGGTAGATTCGACTCACCTATAAAGCACATGAAAAGCGGCAAAACGTTGATAATGATGCCCTTGAACAAAAAGGGCGTATGCGTTTTTTCCTGAATATATTCAGGAAAAAACGCATACGCCCTTTTTGGACAACCAAGCAAGCCGGAAGGGCAAATCAGCGCTACAAAGAAGTCTCGCTTGCCCTCGGTCAAAAGGGCCATGCTGAACAAAGTGTAAAAACCAGAAAAGCAGGACAGGCCATGGAGACATGGGAGCCTTGCTACGCTGATGGGCGGGATATAAATTGCCAACAGGCACTCTGGAGAAGAGTACGGTGTGTCCTGAAACAAGTAATAAACACAGCGTAGAGAGCATAGGGCACTTCCACTCATGGGCGTATAAATTGGGAAAACCAAAAATCAACAAGACACAGGCACCCCAAACTTTACGGCTGCTCTGTTGCCAAGAACCTCCGCTTCGGTACACCTTCAATATCCCAGGAAAGAGAAAAATGGATAAAGAAATGGTGGTACTTGGCACAATGGAATATCACTCAGCCATGAAATCAATGTCATAAGGTTAGTTAGCAACATGATGTGTGGATTTAGCGACGATGATTCTAAGTGAAATAAGTCACACAGAAAAAGGCACTTATCCTAAGATATCGCTTAAAGAGGGAATGTCAAAATCGCTACACTTGAACTGAATTACAAAACAGAACAGAGTCACACCTTTAGAAGACACACTATGGCTGCTTAACCGGAAAGGTGAGGTGGGGTGATGCATAAAACAAGGGTTTGAAATTAGCTCAGACACCGCTCCATAAGCCAAATATGTAATAGACAAGGCCTACTCCCTGCTCAGTGAACTGGACTCAACACCCCCTAGTCACCGCACAAGAATATATCTGACTAGTATGAATCTGAAAACCTATGTATCGATATCTCTCTGCAAGTGAATCAAGAGGGTGTAAAGCGGCATCAACACAGCAGGGAAAAGCAGCCAAACCCCATTCTAAACATACATTACTTTAAAAAACCCACAAAACAAAGACAGTGAAAGAGAGAGAAATTCTTACAAAATCCGTTCAGGGTCTCTGATGCAACCTGGATAGACCATATCTAGACCGACAGCTGGATGATACATAAGGCTGGACACTCTTGGGGCTGAGAGGATTGGTGAAGTTGGGTGAGCAAACGCAGATACTTTAAATAACACTGCGGGGAACACACCCCATGGGTCTCAAATCTCCAGGTACAAGGGAGTCTTCCTACATCTAAACATGCATGGGAAACCCAGAAGATGGTATGCCATGAGATCGGGAAAGGTTTCTAAAACGCACCTCATTTCTCCTCTCCTTGTGCTCGGGTTCGCCATTCCAGCCGCTTGACTAACCATCTCCCTACTTGGAGAATCAGCACCTTTAACCTACTGTTTCGTTCAGGTTGAAATTTGTCCTGAGGATGAACGGGAAGACGGGGAACCAACGAAAGACTAGCCCTAGGTGTTGGGACAGGCACAGGTCACTCCATTTTCCCATCAGGAAGAAGAATGAACCACAGGCTCAGCCTGCCCCCCAGAACCAAAATAGGGCCTGAAGCAATCCTGCGCTTTTGCGGCCAGCTCCCAAAAAAGCGAGGAGACAAATGGAGCTCAGGGGCACTGCAATTCACAAACGTGCAGGGTTATAAATGAGAACTCTCGTCCACAAATATATTGAGGGAAGGCAACGAAGAGGATTTGAAAGCAAGGCAGATTTGCAGGAAACAGATTTCAGGAGGTAGATTCGACTCGCCTTTAAAGCACATGAAAAGCGGCAAAACGTTGACAATGATGCCCTTGGCCAAAAAGGGCGTATGCGTTTTTTCCTGAATATATTCAGGAAAAAACGCATACGCCCTTTTTGGCCAACCAAGCAAGCCGGAAGGGCAAATCAGCGCTACAAAGAAGTCTCGCTTGCCCTCGGTCAAAAGGGCCATGCTGAACAAAGTGTAAAAACCAGAAAAGCAGGACAGGCCATGGAGACATGGGAGCCTTGCTACGCTGATGAGCGGGATGTAAATTGCCAACAGGCACTCTGGAGAAGAGTACGGTGTGTCCTGAAACAAGTAATAAACACAGCGTAGGGAGCATAGGGCACTTCCACTCATGGGAGTATAAATTGGGAAAACTAAAAATCAACAAGACACAGGCACCCTAAAGTTTACGGCTGCTCTATTTCAAAGAACCTCCGCTTCGGTACACCTTCAATATCCCAGGAAAGAGAAAAATGGATGAAGAAATGGTAGTACTTGGCACAATGGAATAGCATTCAGCCATGAAATCAATGTCATATGGCTAGTTAGCTGCATGATGAGTGGATTTAGGTACGATGATTCTAAGTGAAATAAGTCACACAGAAAAAGACACTTATCCTAAAATATCGCTTATAGAGGGAATGTCAAAATCGCTACACTTGAACTGAATTACAAAACAGAACAGAGTCACACCTTTAGAAGACACACTATGGCTGCTTAACGGGAAAGGTAAGGTGGGGTGATGCATAAAACAAGGGTTTGATATTAGCTCAGAGACCGCTCCATAAGCCAAATATGTAATAGACAAGGCCTACTCCCTGCTCAGTGAACTGGACTCAACACTCCCTAGTCACCACACAAGAATATATCTGACTAGTAAGAATCTGAAAACCTATGTATCGATATCTCTCTGCAAGTGAATCAAGAGGGTGTAAAGCGGCATCAACACAGCAGGGAAAAGCAGCCAAACCCAATTCTAAACATACATTACTTTTAAAAACCCACAAAGGAAAGACACTGAAAGAGAGAGAAATTCTTACAAAATCCGTTCAGGGTCTATGATGCAACCTGGATTGACCATATCTAGACCCACAGCTGGATGAGACATAAGGCTGGACACTCTTGGGGCTGAGAGGATTGGTGAGGTTGGGTGAGCAAACGCAGATACTTTAAATAACACTGCGAGGAACACACCCCATGGGTCTCAAATCTCCAGGTACAAGGGAATCTTCCTACATCAAAACATGCATGGGAAACCCAGAAGATGGTATGCCATGAGATCGGGAAAGGTTTCTAAAACGCACCTCATTTCTCCTCTCCTTGTGCTCGGGTTCGCCATTCCAGCCGCTTGACTAACCATCTCCCTATTTGGAGAATCAGCACCTTTAACCTCCTGATTGTACAGGTTGCAATTTGTCCTGAGGATGAACGGGAAGACGCGGAACCAACGAGAGACGAGCCGTAGGTGTTGGGACAGGCATAGGTCACTCCATTTTCCCATCAGGAAGAAGAATGAACCACAGGCTCAGCCTGCGCCCCAGAACCAAAATAGGGCCTGAAGCAATCCTGCGCTTTTGCGGCCAGCTCCCAAAAAAGCGAGGAGACAAATGGAGCTCAGGGGCACTGCAATTCACAAACGTGCAGAGTTATAAATGAGAACTCTCGTCCACAAATATATTGAGGGAAGGCAACGAAGAGGATTTCAAAGCAAGGCAGATTTGCAGGAAACAGATTTCAGGAGGTAGATTCGACTCGCCTTTAAAGCCCATGAAAAGTGGCAAAACGTTGACAATGATGCCCTTGGCCAAAAAGGGCGTATGCGTTTTTTCCTGAATATATTCAGGAAAAAACGCATACGCCCTTTTTGGCCAACCAAGCAAGCCGGAAGGGCAAATCAGCGCTACAAAGAAGTCTCGCTTGCCCTCGGTCAAAAGGGCCATGCTGAACAAAGTGTAAAAACCAGAAAAGCAGGACAGGCCATGGAGACATGGGAGCCTTGCTACTCTGATGGGCGGGATGTAAATTGCCAACAGGCACTCTGGAGAAGAGTACGGTGTGTCCTGAAACAAGTAATAAACACAGCGTAGGGAGCATAGGGCACTTCCACTCATGGGAGTATAAATTGGGAAAACTAAAAATCAACAAGACACAGGCACCCTAAAGTTTACGGCTGCTCTATTTCCAAGAACCTCCGCTTCGGTACACCTTCAATATCCCAGGAAAGAGAAAAATGGATAAAGAAATGGTAGTACTTGGCACAATGGAATAGCATTCAGCCATGAAATCAATGTCATATGGCTAGTTAGCAGCATGATGAGTGGATTTAGGTACGATGATTCTAAGTGAAATAAGTCACACAGAAAAAGACACTTATCCTAAAATATCGCTTATAGAGGGAATGTCAAAATCGCTACACTTGAACTGAATTACAAAACAGAACAGAGTCACACCTTTAGAAGACACACTATGGCTGCTTAACGGGAAAGGTGAGGTGGGGTGATGCATAAAACAAGGGTTTGATATTAGCTCAGAGACCGCTCCATAAGCCAAATATGTAATAGACAAGGCCTACTCCCTGCTCAGTGAACTGGACTCAACACTCCCTAGTCACCACACAAGAATATATCTGACTAGTAAGAATCTGAAAACCTATGTATCGATATCTCTCTGCAAGTGAATCAAGAGGGTGTAAAGCGGCATCAACACAGCAGGGAAAAGCAGCCAAACCCAATTCTAAACATACATTACTTTTAAAAACCCACAAAGCAAAGACAGTGAAAGAGAGAGAAATTCTTACAAAATCCGTTCAGGGTCTATGATGCAACCTGGATTGACCATATCTAGACCCACAGCTGGATGAGACATAAGGCTGGACACTCTTGGGGCTGAGAGGATTGGTGAGGTTGGGTGAGCAAACGCAGATACTTTAAATAACACTGCGAGGAACACACCCCATGGGTCTCAAATCTACAGGTACAAGGGAATCTTCCTACATCAAAACATGCATGGGAAACCCAGAAGATGGTATGCCATGAGATCGGGAAAGGTTTCTAAAACGCACCTCATTTCTCCTCTCCTTGTGCTCGGGTTCGCCATTCCAGCCGCTTGACTAACCATCTCCCTATTTGGAGAATCAGCACCTTTAACCTCCTGATTGTACAGGTTGCAATTTGTCCTGAGGATGAACGGGAAGACGCGGAACCAACGAGAGACGAGCCGTAGGTGTTGGGACAGGCATAGGTCACTCCATTTTCCCATCAGGAAGAAGAATGAACCACAGGCTCAGCCTGCCCCCCAGAACCAAAATAGGGCCTGAAGCAATCCTGCGCTTTTGCGGCCAGCTCCCAAAAAAGCGAGGAGACAAATGGAGCTCAGGGGCACTGCAATTCACAAACGTGCAGAGTTATAAATGAGAACTCTCGTCCACAAATATATTGAGGGAAGGCAACGAAGAGGATTTCAAAGCAAGGCAGATTTGCAGGAAACAGATTTCAGGAGGTAGATTCGACTCGCCTTTAAAGCACATGAAAAGCGGCAAAACGTTGACAATGATGCCCTTGGCCAAAAAGGGCGTATGCGTTTTTTCCTGAATATATTCAGGAAAAAACGCATACGCCCTTTTTGGCCAACCAAGCAAGCCGGAAGGGCAAATCAGCGCTACAAAGAAGTCTCGCTTGCCCTCGGTCAAAAGGGCCATGCTGAACAAAGTGTAAAACCAGAAAAGCAGGACAGGCCATGGAGACATGGGAGCCTTGCTACGCTGATGGGCGGGATGTAAATTGCCAACAGGCACTCTGGAGAAGAGTACGGTGTGTCCTGAAACAAGTAATAAACACAGCGTTGAGAGCATAGGGCACTTCCACTCATGGGCGTATAAATTGGGAAAACTAAAAGTCAACAAGATACAGGCACCCCAAACTTTACGGCTGCTCTGTTGCCAAGAACCTCCACTTCGGTACACCTTCAATATCCCAGGAAAGAGAAAAATGGATAAAGAAATGGTGGTACTTGGCACAATGGAATATCACTCAGCCATGAAATCAATGTCATAAGGCCAGTTAGCAGCATGATGTGTGGATTTAGCGACGATGATTCTAAGTGAAATAAGTCACACAGAAAAAGACACTTATCCTAAGATATCGCTTATAGAGGGAATGTCAAAATCGCTACGCTTGAACTGAATTACAAAACAGAACAGAGTCACACCTTTAGAAGACACACTATGGCTGCTTCACCGGAAAGGTGAGGTGGGGTGATGCATAAAACAAGGGTTTGAAATTAGCTCAGACACCGCTCCATAAGCCAAATATGTAATAGACAAGGCCTACTCCCTGCTCAGTGAACTGGACTCAACACCCCCTAGTCACCGCACAAGAATATATCTGACTAGTATGAATCTGAAAACCTATGTATCGATATCTCTCTGCAAGTGAATCAAGAGGGTGTAAAGCGGCATAAACACAGCAGGGAAAAGCAGCCAAGCCCCATTCTAAACATAAATTACTTTAAAAAACCCACAAAACAAAGACAGTGAAAGAGAGAGAAATTCTTACAAAATCCGTTCAGGGTCTCTGATGCAACCTGGATTGACCATATCTAGACCCACAGCTGGATGAGACATAAGGCTGGACACTCTTGGGGCTGAGAGGATTGGTGAGGTTGGGTGAGCAAACGCAGATACTTTAAAGTAACACTGCGGGGAACACACCCCATGGGTCTCAAATCTCCAGGTACAAGGGCATCTTCCTACATCGAAACATGCATGGGAAACCCAGAAGATGGTATACCATGAGATCGGGAAAGGTTTCTAAAACGCACTTCATTTCTCCTCTCCTTGTGCTCGGGTTCACTATTCCAGCTGCTTGACTAACCATCTCCCTATTTGGAGAATCAGCACCTTTAACCTCCTGATTGTACAGGTTGCAATTTGTCCTGAGGATGAACGGGAAGACGCGGAACCAACGAGAGACGAGCCCTAGGTGTTGGGACAGGCATAGGTCACTCCATTTTCCCATCAGGAAGAAGAATGAACCACAGGCTCAGCCTGCCCCCCAGAACCAAAATAGGGCCTGAAGCAATCCTGCGCTTTTGCGGCCAGCTCCCAAAAAAGCGAGGAGACAAATGGAGCTCAGGGGCACTGCAATTCACAAACGTGCAGAGTTATAAATGAGAACTCTCGTCCACAAATATATTGAGGGAAGGCAACGAAGAGGATTTGAAAGCAAGGCAGATTTGCAGGAAACAGATTTCAGGAGGTAGATTCGACTCGCCTTTAAAGCACATGAAAAGCGGCAAAACGTTGACAATGATGCCCTTGGCCAAAAAGGGCGTATGCGTTTTTTCCTGAATATATTCAGGAAAAAACGCATACGCCCTTTTTGGCCAACCAAGCAAGCCGGAAGGGCAAATCAGCGCTACAAAGAAGTCTCGCTTGCCCTCGGTCAAAAGGGCCATGCTGAACAAAGTGTAAAAACCAGAAAAGCAGGACAGGCCATGGAGACATGGGAGCCTTGCTATGCTGATGGGCGGGATGTAAATTGCCAACAGGCACTCTGGAGAAGAGTATGGTGTGTCCTGAAACAAGTAATAAACAGAGCGTAGAGAGCATAGGGCACTTCCACTCATGGGCGTATAAATTGGGAAAACTAAAAGTCAACAAATCACAGGCACCCCAAACTTTACGGCTGCTATGTTGCCAAGAACCTCCGCTTCGGTACACCTTCAATATCCCAGGAAAGAGAAAAATGGATAAACAAATGGTGGTACTTGGCACAATGGAATATCACTCAGCCATGAAATCAATGTCATAAGGCTAGTTAGCAGCATGATGTGTCGATTTAGCGACGATGATTCTAAGTGAAATAAGTCACACAGAAAAAGGCACTTATCCTAAGATATCGCTTAGAGAGGGAATGTCAAAATCGCTACACTTGAACTGAATTACAAAACAGAACAGAGTCACACCTTTAGAAGACACACTATGGCTGCTTAACGGGAAAGGTGAGGTGGGGTGATGCATAAAACAAGGGTTTGAAATTAGCTCAGAGACCGCTCCATAAGCCAAATATGTAATAGACAAGGCCTACTCCCTGCTCAGTGAACTGGACTCAACACACCCTAGTCACCACACAAGAATATATCTGACTAGTAAGAATCTGAAAACCTATGTATCGATATCTCTCTGCAAGTGAATCAAGAGGGTGTAAAGCGGCATCAACACAGCAGGGAAAAGCAGCCAAGCCCGATTCTAAACATAAATTACTTTAAAAAACCCACAAAACAAAGACAGTGAAAGAGAGAGAAATTCTTACAAAATCCGTTCAGGGTCTATGATGCAACCTGGATTGACCATATCTAGACCCACAGCTGGATGAGACATAAGGCTGGACACTCTTGGGGCTGAGAGGATTGGTGAGGTTGGGTGAGCAAACGCAGATACTTTAAAGTAACACTGCGGGGAACACACCCCATGGGTCTCAAATCTCCAGGTACAAGGGAATCTTCCTACATCAAAACATGCATGGGAAAGCCAGAAGATGGTATGCCGTGAGATCGGGAAAGGTTTCTAAAACGCACCTCATTTCTCCTCTCCTTGTGCTCGGGTTCGCCATTCCTGCCGCTTGACTAACCATCTCCCTACTTGGAGAATCAGCACCTTTAACCTACTGTTTCGTCCAGGTTGCAATTTTTCCTGAGGATGAACGGGAAAATGGGGAACCAACGAAAGACTAGCCCTAGGTTTTGGGACAGGCACAGGTCACTCCATTTTCCCATCAGGAAGAAGAATGAACCACAGGCTCAGCCTGCCCCCCAGAACCAAAATAGGGCCTGAAGCAATCCTGCGCTTTTGCGGCCAGCTCCCAAAAAAGCGAGGAGACAAATGGAGCTCAGGGGCACTGCAATTCACAAACGTGCAGAGTTATAAATGAGAACTCTCGTCCACAAATATATTGAGGGAAGGCAATGAAGAGGATTTGAAACAAGGCAGATTTACAGGAAACAGATTTCAGGAGGTAGATTCGACTCGCCTTTAAAGCACATGAAAAGCGGCAAAACGTTGACAATGATGCCCTTGGCCAAAAAGGGCGTATGCGTTTTTTCCTGAATATATTCAGGAAAAAACGCATACGCCCTTTTTAGCCAACCAAGCAAGCCGGAAGGGCAAATCAGCGCTACAAAGAAGTCTCGCTTGCCCTCGGTCAAAAGGGCCATGCTGAACAAAGTGTAAAAACCAGAAAAGCAGGACAGGCCATGGAGACATGGGAGCCTTGCTACGCTGATGGGCGGGATGTAAATTGCCAACAGGCACTCTGGAGAAGACTACGGTGTGTCCTGAAACAAGTAATAAACACAGCGTAGAGAGCATAGGGCACTTCCACTCAAGGGCGTATAAATTGGGAAAACTAAAAATCAACAAGACACAGGGACCCTAAAGTTTACGGCTGCTCTGTTTCCAAGAACCTCCACTTCGGTACACCTTCAATATCCCAGGAAAGAGAAAAATGGATAAAGAAATGGTGGTACTTGGCACAATGGAATATCACTCAGCCATGAAATCAATGTCATAAGGCTAGTTAGCAGCATGATGAATGGATTTAGATACGATGATTCTAAGTGAAATAAGTCACACAGAAAAAGACACTTATCCTAAGATATCGCTTATAGAGGGAATGTCAAAATCGCTACACTTGAACTGAATTACAAAACAGAACAGAGTCACACCTTTAGAAGACACACTAGGGCTGCTTAACGGGAAAGGTGAGGTGGGGTGATGCATAAAACAAGGGTTTGAAATTAGCTCAGAGACCACTCCATAAGCCAAATATGTAATACACAAGGCCTACTCCCTGCTCAGTGAACTTGACTCAACACACCCTAGTCACCACACAAGAATATATCTGACTAGTAAGAATCTGAAAACCTATGTATCGATATCTCTCTGCAAGTGAATCAAGAGGGTGTAAAGCAGCATCGACACAGCAGGGAAAAGCAGCCAAACCCCATTCTAAACATACATTACTTTAAAAAACCCACAAAGCAAAGACAGTGAAAGAGAGAGAAATTCTTACAAAATCCGTTCAGGGTCTCTGATGCAACCTGGATTGACCATATCTAGACCCACAGCTGGATGAGACATAAGGCTGGACACTCTTGGGGCTGAGAGGATTGGTGAGTTTGGATGAGCAAACGCAGATACTTTAAAGTAACACTGCGGGGAACACACCACATGGGTCTCAAATCTCCAGGTACAAGGGCATCTTCCTACATCAAAACATGCATGGGAAACCCAGAAGATGGTATGCCATGAGATCGGGAAAGGTTTCTAAAATGCACCTCATTTCTCCTCTCCTTGTGCTCGGGTTCACCATTCCAGCTGCTTGACTAACCATCTCCCTACTTGGAGAATCAGCACCTTTAACCTCCTGATTGTACAGGTTGCAATTTGTCCTGAGGATGAACGGGAAGACGTGGAACCAACGAGAGACGAGCCCTAGGTGTTGGGACAGGCATAGGTCACTCCATTTTCCCATCAGGAAGAAAAATGAACCACAGGCTCAGCCTACCCCCCAGAACCAAAATACGGCCTGAAGCAATCCTGGGCTTTTGCGGCCAGCTCCCAAAAAAGCGAGGAGACAAATGGAGCTCAGGGGCACTGCAATTCACAAACGTGCAGAGTTATAAATGAGAACTCTCGTCCACAAATATATTGAGGGAAGGCAACGAAGAGGATTTGAAAGCAAGGCAGATTTGCAGGAATCAGATTTCAGGAGGTAGATTCGACTCACCTTTAAAGCACATGAAAAGCGGCAAAACGTTGACAATGATGCCCTTGTCCAAAAAGGGCGTATGCGTTTTTTCCTGAATATATTCAGGAAAAAACGCATACGCCCTTTTTGGCCAACCAAGCAAGCCGGAAGGGCAAATCAGCGCTACAAAGAAGTCTCGCTTGCCCTCGGTCAAAAGGGCCATGCTGAACAAAGTGTAAAAACCAGAAAAGCAGGACAGGCCATGGAGACATGGGAGCCTTGCTACCCTGATGGGCGGGATGTAAATTGCCAACAGGCACTCTGCAGAAGAGTACGGTGTGTCCTGAAACAAGTAATAAACACAGCGTTGAGAGCATAGGGCACTTCCACTCATGGGCGTATAAATTGGGAAAACTAAAAATGAACAAGACACAGGCACCCTAAAGTTTACGGCTGCTCTGTTTCCAAGAACCTCCGCTTCGGTACACCTTCAATATCCCAGGAAAGAGAAAAATGGATAAAGAAATGGTGGTACTTGGCACAATGGAATATCACTCAGCCATGAAATCAATGTCATAAGGTTAGTTAGCAGCATGATGAGTAGATTTAGGTACGATGATTCTAAGTGAAATAAGTCACACAGAAAAAGACACTTATCCTAAGATATCGCTTATAGAGGGAATATCAAAATCGCTACACTTGAACTGAATTACAAAACAGAACAGAGGCACACCTTTAGAAGACACACTATGGCTGCTTAACCGGAAAGGTGAGGTGGGGTGATGCATAAAACAAGGGTTTGAAATTAGCTCAGACACCGCTCCATAAGCCAAATATGTAATAGACAAGGCCTACTCCCTGCTCAGTGAACTGGACTCAACACCCCCTAGTCACCGCACAAGAATATATCTGACTAGTATGAATCTGAAAACCTATGTATTGATATCTCTCTGCAAGTGAATCAAGAGGGTGTAAAGCGGCATAAACACAGCAGGGAAAAGCAGCCAAACCCCATTCTAAACATACATTACTTTAAAAAACCCACAAAGCAAAGACAGTGAAAGAGAGAGAAATTCTTACAAAATCCGTTCAGGGTCTCTGATGCAACCTGGATTGACCATATCTAGACCCACAGCTGGATGAGACATAAGGCTGGACACTCTTGGGGCTGAGAGGATTGGTGAGGTTGGGTGAGCAAATGCAGATACTTTAAAGTAATACCGCGGGGTACCCACCCCATGCGTCTCAAATCTCCAGGTACAAGGGAATCTTCCTACATCAAAACATGCATGGGAAACCCAGAAGATGGTATGCCGTGAGATCGGGAATGGTTTCTAAAGCGCACCTCATTTCTCCTCTCCTTGTGCTCGGGTTCGCCATTCCAGCCGCTTGACTAACCATCTCTCTACTTGGAGAATCAGCACCTTTAACCTCCTGTTTCGTCCAGGTTGCAATTTGTCCTGAGGATGAACGGGAAGACGGGGAACCAACGAGAGACTAGCCCTAGGTGTTGGGACAGGCACAGGTCACTCCATTTTCCCATCAGGAAGAAGAATGAACCACAGGCTCAGCCTACCCACCAGAACCAAAATAGGTCCTGAAGCAATCCTGCGCTTTTGCGGCCAGCTCCCAAAAAAGCGAGGAGACAAATGGAGCTCAGGGGCACTGCAATTCACAAACGTGCAGAGTTATAAATGAGAACTCTCGTCCACAAATATATTGAGGGAAGGCAACGAAGAGGATTTGAAAGCAAGGCAGATTTGCAGGAAACAGATTTCAGGAGGTAGATTCGACTCGCCGTTAAAGCACATGAAAAGCGGCAAAACGTTGACAATGATGCCCTTGGCCAAAAAGGGCTTATGCGTTTTTTCCTGAATATATTCAGGAAAAAACGCATAAGCCCTTTTTGGCCAACCAAGCAAGACGGAAGGGAAAATCAGCGCTACAAAGAAGTCTCGCTTGCCCTCGGTCAAAAGGGCCATGCTGAACAAAGTGTAAAAACCAGAAAAGCAGGACAGGCCATGGAGACATGGGAGCCTTGCTACGCTGATGGGCGGGATGTAAATTGCCAACAGGCACTCTGGAGAAGAGTACGGTGTGTCCTGAAACAAGTAATAAACACAGCGTAGAGAGCATAGGGCACTTCCACTCATGGGCGTATAAATTGGGAAAACTAAAAATCAACAAGACACAGGCACCCTAAAGTTTACGGCTGCTCTGTTTCCAAGAACCTCCGCTTCGGTACACCTTCAGTATCCCAGGAAAGAGAAAAATGGATAAAGAAATGGTAGTACTTGGCACAATGGAATATCACTCAGCCATGAAATCAATGTCATAAGGCTAGTTAGCAGCATGATGAGTGGATTTAGATACGATGATTCTAAGTGAAATAAGTCACACAGAAAAAGACACTTATCCTAAGATATCGCTTATAGAGGGAATGTCAAAATCGCTACACTTGAACTGAATTACAAAACAGAACAGAGTCACACCTTTAGAAGACACACTATGGCTGCTTAACGGGAAAGGTGAGGTGGGGTGATGCATAAAACAAGGGTTTGAAATTAGCTCAGAGACCGCTCCATAAGCCAAATATGTAATAGACAAGGCCTACTCCCTGCTCAGTGAACTGGACTCAACACACCCTAGTCACCACACAAGAATATATCTGACTAGTAAGAATCTGAAAACCTATGTATCGATATCTCTCTGCAAGTGAATCAAGAGGGTGTAAAGCGGCATCAACACAGC
Organism: Eubalaena glacialis; assembly: GCF_028564815.1. NCBI lineage: Eukaryota > Metazoa > Chordata > Mammalia > Artiodactyla > Balaenidae > Eubalaena > Eubalaena glacialis. The sequence goes on along the minus strand of NW_026871231.1, from coordinate 523,560 downwards.
AGGGAAAAGCAGCCAAGCCCGATTCTAAACATAAATTACTTTAAAAAACCCACAAAACAAAGACAGTGAAAGAGAGAGAAATTCTTACAAAATCCGTTCAGGATCTATGATGCAACCTGGATTGACCATATCTAGACCCACAGCTGGATGAGACAGAAGGCTGGACACTCTTGGGGCTGAGAGGATTGGTGAGGTTGGGTGAGCAAACGCAGATACTTTAAAGTAACACTGCGGGGAACACACCCCATGGGTCTCAAATCTCCAGGTACAAGGGCATCTTCCTACATCAAAACATGCATGGGAAACCCAGAAGATGGTATGCCATGAGATCGGGAAAGGTTTCTAAAACGCACCTCATTTCTCCTCTCATTGTGCTCGGGTTCACCATTCCAGCTGCTTGACTAACCATCTCCCTATTTGGAGAATCAGCACCTTTAACCTCCTGATTGTACAGGTTGCAATTTGTCCTGAGGATGAACAGGAAGACGCGGAACCAACGAGAGACGAGCCCTAGGTGTTGGGACAGGCATAGGTCACTCCATTTTCCCATCAGGAAGAAGAATGAACCACAGGCTCAGCCTGCCCCCCAGAACCAAAATAGGGCCTGAAGCAATCCTGCGCTTTTGCGGCCAGCTCCCAAAAAAGCGAGGAGACAAATGGAGCTCAGGGGCACTGCAATTCACAAACGTGCAGAGTTATAAATGAGAACTCTCGTCCACAAATATATTGAGGGAAGGCAACGAAGAGGATTTGAAAGCAAGGCAGATTTGCAGGAAACAGATTTCAGGAGGTAGATTCGACTCGCCTTTAAAGCATATGAAAAGCGGCAAAACGTTGACAATGATGCCCTTGGCCAAAAAGGGCGTATGCGTTTTTTCCTGAATATATTCAGGAAGAAACGCATACGCCCTTTTTGGCCAACCAAGCAAGCCGGAAGGGCAAATCAGCACTACAAAGAAGTCTCGCTTGCCCACGGTCAAAAGGGCCATGCTGAACAAATTGTAAAAACCAGAAAAGCAGGACAGGCCATGGAGACATGGGAGCCTTGCTACGCTGATGGGCGGGATGTAAATTGCCAACAGGCACTCTGGAGAAGAGTACGGTGTGTCCTGAAACAAGTAATAAACACAGCGTAGAGAGCATAGGGCACTTCCACTCATGGGCGTATAAATTGGGAAAACTAAAAATCAACAAGACACAGGGACCCTAAAGTTTACGGCTGCTCTGTTTCCAAGAACCTCCGCTTCGGTACACCTTCAATATCCCAGGAAAGAGAAAAATGGATAAAGAAATGGTGGTACTTGGCACAATGGAATATCACTCAGCCATGAAATCAATGTCATAAGGCTAGTTAGCAGCATGATGAGTAGATTTAGGTACGATGATTCTAAGTGAAATAAGTCACACAGAAAAAGACACTTATCCTAAGATATCGCTTATAGAGGGAATATCAAAATCGCTACACTTGAACTGAATTACAAAACAGAACAGAGGCACACCTTTAGAAGACACACTATGGCTGCTTAACCGGAAAGGTGAGGTGGGGTGATGCATAAAACAAGGGTTTGAAATTAGCTCAGACACCGCTCCATAAGCCAAATATGTAATAGACAAGGCCTACTACCTGCTCAGTGAACTGGACTCAACACCCCCTAGTCACCGCACAAGAATATATCTGACTAGTAAGAATCTGAAAACCTATGTATCGATATCTCTCTGCAAGTGAATCAAGAGGGTGTAAAGCGGCATCAACACAGCAGGGAAAAGCAGCCAAGCCCGATTCTAAACATAAATTACTTTAAAAAACCCACAAAACAAAGACAGTGAAAGAGAGAGAAATTCTTACAAAATCCGTTCAGGGTCTATGATGCAACCTGGATTGGCCATATCTAGACCCACAGCTTGATGAGACATAAGGCTGGACACTCTTGGGGCTGAGAGGATTGGTGAGGTTGGGTGAGCAAACGCAGATACTTTAAAGTAACACTGCGGGGAACACACCCCATGGGTCTCAAATCTCCAGGTACAAGGGAATCTTCCTACATCAAAACATGCATGGGAAAGCCAGAAGATGGTATGCCGTGAGATCGGGAAAGGTTTCTAAAACGCACCTCATTTCTCCTCTCCTTGTGCTCGGGTTCGCCATTCCTGCCGCTTGACTAACCATCTCCCTACTTGGAGAATCAGCACCTTTAACCTACTGTTTCGTCCAGGTTGCAATTTGTCCTGAGGATGAACGGGAAGACGGGGAACCAACGAAAGACTAGCCCTAGGTTTTGGGACAGGCACAGGTCACTCCATTTTCCCATCAGGAAGAAGAATGAACCACAGGCTCAGCCTGCCCCCCAGAACCAAAATAGGGCCTGAAGCAATCCTGCGCTTTTGCGGCCAGCTCCCAAAAAAGCGAGGAGACAAATGGAGCTCAGGGGCACTGCAATTCACAAACGTGCAGAGTTATAAATGAGAACTCTCGTCCACAAATATATTGAGGGAAGGCAACGAAGAGGATTTGAAAGCAAGGCAGATTTGCAGGAAACAGATTTCAGGAGGTAGATTCGACTCGCCTTTAAAACACATGAAAAGCGGCAAAACGTTGACAATGATGCCCTTGGCCAAAAAGGGCGTATGCGTATTTTCCTGAATATATTCAGGAAAAAACGCATACGCCCTTTTTAGCCAACCAAGCAAGCCGGAAGGGCAAATCAGCGCTACAAAGAAGTCTCGCTTGCCCTCGGTCAAAAGGGCCATGCTGAACAAAGTGTAAAAACCAGAAAAGCAGGACAGGCCATGGAGACATGGGAGCCTTGCTACGCTGATGGGCGGGATGTAAATTGCCAACAGGCACTCTGGAGAAGAGTACGGTGTGTCCTGAAACAAGTAATAAACACAGCGTAGAGAGCATAGGGCACTTCCACTCAAGGGCGTATAAATTGGGAAAACTAAAAATCAACAAGACACAGGCACCCTAAAGTTTACGGCTGCTCTGTTTCCAAGAACCTCCGCTTCGGTACACCTTCAATATCCCAGGAAAGAGAAAAATGGATAAAGAAATGATGGTACTTGGCACAATGGAATATCACTCAGCCATGAAATCAATGTCATAAGGCTAGTTAGCAGCATGATGAGTGGATTTAGGTACGATGATTCTAAGTGAAATAAGTCACACAGAAAAAGACACTTATCCTAAGATATCGCTTATAGAGGGAATGTCAAAATCGCTACACTTGAACTGAATTACAAAACAGAACAGAGTCACACCTTTAGAAGACACACTAGGGCTGCTTAACGGGAAAGGTGAGGTGGGGTGATGCATAAAACAAGGGTTTGAAATTAGCTCAGAGACCACTCCATAAGCCAAATATGTAATAGACAAGGCCTACTCCCTGCTCAGTGAACTGGACTCAACACACCCTAGTCACCACACAAGAATATATCTGACTAGTAAGAATCTGAAAACCTATGTATCGATATCTCTCTGCAAGTGAATCAAGAGGGTGTAAAGCGGCATCAACACAGCAGGGAAAAGCAGCCAAGCCCGATTCTAAACATAAATTACTTTAAAAAACCCACAAAACAAAGACAGTGAAAGAGAGAGAAATTCTTACAAAATCCGTTCAGGGTCTATGATGCAACCTGGATTGGCCATATCTAGACCCACAGCTTGATGAGACATAAGGCTGGACACTCTTGGGGCTGAGAGGATTGGTGAGGTTGGGTGAGCAAACGCAGATACTTTAAAGTAACACTGCGGGGAACACACCCCATGGGTCTCAAATCTCCAGGTACAAGGGAATCTTCCTACATCAAAACATGCATGGGAAAGCCAGAAGATGGTATGCCGTGAGATCGGGAAAGGTTTCTAAAACGCACCTCATTTCTCCTCTCCTTGTGCTCGGGTTCGCCATTCCTGCCGCTTGACTAACCATCTCCCTACTTGGAGAATCAGCACCTTTAACCTACTGTTTCGTCCAGGTTGCAATTTGTCCTGAGGATGAACGGGAAGACGGGGAACCAACGAAAGACTAGCCCTAGGTTTTGGGACAGGCACAGGTCACTCCATTTTCCCATCAGGAAGAAGAATGAACCACAGGCTCAGCCTGCCCCCCAGAACCAAAATAGGGCCTGAAGCAATCCTGCGCTTTTGCGGCCAGCTCCCAAAAAAGCGAGGAGACAAATGGAGCTCAGGGGCACTGCAATTCACAAACGTGCAGAGTTATAAATGAGAACTCTCGTCCACAAATATATTGAGGGAAGTCAACGAAGAGGATTTGAAAGCAAGGCAGATTTGCAGGAAACAGATTTCAGGAGGTAGATTCGACTCGCCTTTAAAGCACATGAAAAGCGGCAAAACGTTGACAATGATGCCCTTGGCCAAAAAGGGCGTATGCGTTTTTTCCTGAATATATTCAGGAAAAAACGCATACGCCCTTTTTAGCCAACCAAGCAAGCCGGAAGGGCAAATCAGCGCTACAAAGAAGTCTCGCTTGCCCTCGGTCAAAAGGGCCATGCTGAACAAAGTGTAAAAACCAGAAAAGCAGGACAGGCCATGGAGACATGGGAGCCTTGCTACGCTGATGGGCGGGATGTAAATTGCCAACAGGCACTCTGGAGAAGAGTACGGTGTGTCCTGAAACAAGTAATAAACACAGCGTAGAGAGCATAGGGCACTTCCACTCAAGGGCGTATAAATTGGGAAAACTAAAAATCAACAAGACACAGGCACCCTAAAGTTTACGGCTGCTCTGTTTCCAAGAACCTCCACTTCGGTACACCTTCAATATCCCAGGAAAGAGAAAAATGGATAAAGAAATGGTGGTACTTGGCACAATGGAATATCACTCAGCCATGAAATCAATGTCATAAGGCTAGTTAGCAGCATGATGAGTGGATTTAGATACGATGATTCTAAGTGAAATAAGTCACACAGAAAAAGACACTTATCCTAAGATATCGCTTATAGAGGGAATGTCAAAATTGCTACACTTGAACTGAATTACAAAACAGAACAGAGTCACACCTTTAGAAGACACACTATGGCTGCTTAACGGGAAAGGTGAGGTGGGGTGATGCATAAAACAAGGGTTTGAAATTAGCTCAGAGACCGCTCCATAAGCCAAATATGTAATAGACAAGGCCTACTCCGTGCTCAGTGAACTGGACTCAACACACCCTAGTCACCACACAAGAATATATCTGACTAGTAAGAATCTGAAAACCTATGTATCGATATCTCTCTGCAAGTGAATCAAGAGGGTGTAAAGCGGCATCAACACAGCAGGGAAAAGCAGCCAAGCCCGATTCTAAACATAAATTACTTTAAAAAACCCACAAAACAAAGACAGTGAAAGAGAGAGAAATTCTTACAAAATCCGTTCAGGGTCTATGATGCAACCTGGATTGACCATATCTAGACCCACAGCTGGATGAGACATAAGGCTGGACACTCTTGGGGCTGAGAGGATTGGTGAGGTTGGGTGAGCAAACGCAGATACTTTAAAGTAATACTGCGGGGAACACACCCCATGGGTCTCAAATCTCCAGGTACAAGGGAATCTTCCTACATCAAAACATGCATGGGAAACCCAGAAGATGGTATGCCATGAGATCGGGAAAGGTTTCTACAACGCACCTCATTTCTCCTCTCCTTGTGCTCGGGTTCGCCATTCCAGCCGCTTGACTAACCATCTCCCTACTTGGAGAATCAGCACCTTTAACCTCCTGATTGTACATGTTGAAATTTGTCCTGAGGATGAACAGGAAGACACGGAACCAACGAGAGACGAGCCCTAGGTGTTGGGACAGGCATAGGTCACTCCATTTTCCCATCAGGAAGAAGAATGAACCACAGGCTCAGCCTGCCCCCCAGAACCAAAATAGGGCCTGAAGCAATCCTGCGCTTTTGCGGCCAGCTCCCAAAAAAGCGAGGAGACAAATGGAGCTCAGGGGCACTGCAATTCACAAACGTGCAGAGTTATAAATGAGAACTCTCGTCCACAAATATATTGAGGGAAGGCAACGAAGAGGATTTGAAAGCAAGGCAGATTTGCAGGAAACAGATTTCAGGAGGTAGATTCGACTCGCCTTTAAAGCATATGAAAAGCGGGAAAACGTTGACAATGATGCCCTTGGCCAAAAAGGGCGTATGCGTTTTTTCCTGAATATATTCAGGAAAAAACGCATACGCCCTTTTTGGCCAACCAAGCAAGCCGGAAGGGCAAATCAGCGCTACAAAGAAGTCTCGCTTGCCCTCGGTCAAAAGGGCCATGCTGAACAAAGTGTAAAAACCAGAAAAGCAGGACAGGCCATGGAGACATGGGAGCCTTGCTACGCTGATGGGCGGGATGTAAATTGCCAACAGGCACTCTGGAGAAGAGTACGGTGTGTCCTGAAACAAGTAATAAACACAGCGTAGAGAGCATAGGGCACTTCCACTCAAGGGCGTATAAATTGGGAAAACTAAAAATCAACAAGACATAGGCACCCTAAAGTTTACGGCTGCTCTGTTTCCAAGAACCTCCACTTCGGTACACCTTCAATATCCCAGGAAAGAGAAAAATGGATAAAGAAATGGTGGTACTTGGCACAATGGAATATCACTCAGCCATGAAATCAATGTCATAAGGCTAGTTAGCAGCATGATGAGTGGATTTAGGTACGATGATTCTAAGTGAAATAAGTCACACAGAAAAAGACACTTATCCTAAGATATCACTTATAGAGGGAATGTCAAAATCGCTACACTTGAACTGAATTACAAAACAGAACAGAGTCACACCTTTAGAAGACACACTAGGGCTGCTTAACGGGAAAGGTGAGGTGGGGTGATGCATAAAACAAGGGTTTGAAATTAGCTCAGAGACCACTCCATAAGCCAAATATGTAATAGACAAGGCCTACTCCCTGCTCAGTGAACTGGACTCAACACCCCCTAGTCACCGCACAAGAATAATTCTGACTAGTACGAATCTGAAAACCTATGTATCAATATCTCTATGCAAGTGAATCAAGAGGGTGTAAAGCGGCATCAACACAGCAGGCAAAAGCAGCCAAGCCCTATTCTAAACATAAATTACTTTAAAAAACCCACAAAACAAAGACAGTGAAAGAGAGAGAAATTCTTACAAAATCCGTTCAGGGTCTATGATGCAACCTGGATTGGCCATATCTAGACCCACAGCTTGATGAGACATAAGGCTGGACACTCTTGGGGCTGAGAGGATTGGTGAGGTTGGGTGAGCAAACGCAGATAGTTTAAAGTAACACTGCGGGGAACACACCCCATGGGTCTCAAATCTGCAGGTACAAGGGAATCTTCCTACATCAAAACATGCATGGGAAAGCCAGAAGATGGTATGCCGTGAGATCGGGAAAGGTTTCTAAAACGCACCTCATTTCTCCTCTCCTTGTGCTCGGGTTCGCCATTCCAGCCGCTTGACTAACCTACTTGGAGAATCAGCACCTTTAACCTACTATTTCGTTCAGGTTGCAATTTGTCCTGAGGATGAACGGGAAGACGGGGAACCAACGAAAGACTAGCCCTAGGTGTTGGGACAGGCACAGGTCACTCCATTTTCCCATCAGGAAGAAGAATGAACCACAGGCTCAGCCTGCCCCCCAGAACCAAAATAGGGCCTGAAGCAATCCTGCGCTTTTGCGGCCAGCTCCCAAAAAAGCGAGGAGACAAATGGAGCTCAGGGACACTGCAATTCACAAACGTGCAGAGTTATAAATGAGAACTCTCGTCCACAAATATATTGAGGGAAGGCAACGAAGAGGATTTGAAAGCAAGGCAGATTTGCAGGAAACAGATTTCAGGAGGTACATTCGACTCGCCTTTAAAGCACATGAAAAGCGGCAAAACGTTGACAATGATGCCCTTGGCCAAAAAGGGCGTATGCGTTTTTTCCTGAATATATTCAGGAAAAAAAGCATACGCCCTTTTTGGCCAACCAAGCAAGCCGGAAGGGCAAATCAGCGCTACAAAGAAGTCTCGCTTGCCCTCGGTCAAAAGGGCCATGCTGAACAAAGTGTAAAAACCAGAAAAGCAGGACAGGCCATGGAGACATGGGAGCCTTGCTACGCTGATGGGCGGGATGTAAATTGCCAACAGGCACTCTGGAGAAGAGTACGGTGTGTCCTGAAACAAGTAATAAACACAGCGTAGAGAGCATAGGGCACTTCCACTCAAGGGCGTATAAATTGGGAAAACTAAAAATCAACAAGACACAGGCACCCTAAAGTTTACGGCTGCGATGTTTCCAAGAACCTCCACTTCGGTACACCTTCAATATCCCAGGAAAGAGAAAAATGGATAAAGAAATGGTGGTACTTGGCACAATGGAATATCACTCAGCCATGAAATCAATGTCATAAGGCTAGTTAGCAGCATGATGAGTGGATTTAGATACGATGATTCTAAGTGAAATAAGTCACACGGAAAAACACACTTATCCTAAGATATCGCTTATAGAGGGAATGTCAAAATTGCTACACTTGAACTGAATTACAAAACAGAACAGAGTCACACCTTTAGAAGACACACTATGGCTGCTTAACGGGAAAGGTGAGGTGGGGTGATGCATAAAACAAGGGTTTGAAATTAGCTCAGAGACCGCTCCATAAGCCAAATATGTAATAGACAAGGCCTACTCCCTGCTCAGTGAACTGGATTCAACACACCCTAGTCACCACACAAGAATATATCTGACTAGTAAGAATCTGAAAACCTATGTATCGATATCTCTCTGCAAGTGAATCAAGAGGGTGTAAAGCGGCATCAACACAGCAGGGAAAAGCAGCCAAGCCCGATTCTAAACATAAATTACTTAAAAAAACCCACAAAACAAAGACAGTGAAAGAGAGAGAAATTCTTACAAAATCCGTTCAGGGTCTATGATGCAACCTGGATTGACCTATCTAGACCCACAGCTGGATGAGACATAAGGCTGGACACTCTTGGGGCTGAGAGGATTGGTGAGGTTGGGTGAGCAAACACAGATACTTTAAAGTAACACTGCGGGGAACACACCCCATGGGTCTCAAATCTCCAGGTACAAGGGAATCTTCCTACATCAAAACATGCATGGGAAACCCAGAAGATGGTATGCCGTGAGATCGGGAAAGGTTTCTAAAACGCACCTCATTTCTCCTCTCCTTGTGCTCGGGTTCGCCATTCCAGCCGCTTGACTAACCATCTCCCTACTTGGAGAATCAGCACCTTTAACCTACTGTTTCGTCCAGGTTGCAATTTGTCCTGAGGATGAACGGGAAGACGGGGAACCAACGAAAGACTAGCCCTAGGTGTTGGGACAGGCACAGGTCACTCCATTTTCCCATCAGGAAGAAGAATGAACCACAGGCTCAGCCTGCCCCCCAGAACCAAAATAGGGCCTGAAGTAATCCTGCGCTTTTGCGGCCAGCTCCCAAAAAAGCGAGGAGACAAATGGAGCTCAGGGGCACTGCAATTCACAAACGTGCAGAGTTATAAATGAGAACTCTCGTCCACAAATATATTGAGGGAAGGCAACGAAGAGGATTTGAAAGCAAGGCAGATTTGCAGGAAACAGATTTCAGGAGGTAGATTCGACTCGCCTTTAAAGCACATGAAAAGCTGCAAAACGTTGACAATGATGCCCTTGGCCAAAAAGGGCGTATGCGTTTTTTCCTGAATATATTCAGGAAAAAACGCATACGCCCTTTTTGGCCAACCAAGCAAGCCGGAAGGGCAAATCAGCGCTACAAAGAAGTCTCGCTTGCCCTCGGTCAAAAGGGCCATGCTGAACAAAGTGTAAAAACCAGAAAAGCAGGACAGGCCATGGAGACATGGGAGCCTTGCTACGCTGATGGGCGGGATGTAAATTGCCAACAGGCACTCTGGAGAAGAGTACGGTGTGTCCTGAAACAAGTAATAAACACAGCGTAGAGAGCATAGGGCACTTCCACTCATGGGCGTATAAATTGGGAAAACTAAAAATCAACAAGACACAGGCACCCTAAAGTTTACGGCTGCTCTGTTTCCAAGAACCTCCGCTTCGGTACACCTTCAATATCCCAGGAAAGAGAAAAATGGATAAAGAAATGGTGGTACTTGGCACAATGGAATATCACTCAGCCATGAAATCAATGTCATAAGGCTAGTTAGCAGCATGATGAGTGGATTTAGATACGATGATTCTAAGTGAAATAAGTCACACAGAAAAAGACACTTATCCTAAGATATCGCTTAGAGAGGGAATGTCAAAATCGCTACACTTGAACTGAATTACAAAACAGAACAGAGTCACACCTTTAGAAGACACACTAGGGCTGCTTAACGGGAAAGGTGAGGTGGGGTGATGCATAAAACAAGGGTTTGAAATTAGCTCAGAGACCACTCCATAAGCCAAATATGTAATAGACAAGGCCTACTCCCTGCTCAGTGAACTGGACTCAACACACCCTAGTCACCACACAAGAATATATCTGACTAGTAAGAATCTGAAAACCTATGTATCGATATCTCTCTGCAAGTGAATCAAGACGGTGTAAAGCGGCATCAACACAGCAGGGAAAAGCAGCCAAGCCCGATTCTAAACATAAATTACTTTAAAAAACCCACAAAACAAAGACAGTGAAAGAGAGAGAAATTCTTACAAAATCCGTTCAGGGTCTATGATGCAACCTGGATTGACCATATCTAGACCCACAGCTGGATGAGACAGAAGGCTGGACACTCTTGGGGCTGAGAGGATTGGTGAGGTTGGGTGAGCAAACGCAGATACTTTAAAGTAACACTGCGGGGAACACACCCCATGGGTCTCAAATCTCCAGGTACAAGGGCATCTTCCTACATCAAAACATGCATGGGAAACCCAGAAGATGGTATGCCATGAGATCGGGAAAGGTTTCTAAAACGCACCTCATTTCTCCTCTCATTGTGCTCGGGTTCACCATTCCAGCTGCTTGACTAACCATCTCCCTATTTGGAGAATCAGCACCTTTAACCTCCTGATTGTACAGGTTGCAATTTGTCCTGAGGATGAACGGGAAGACGCGGAACCAACGAGAGACGAGCCCTAGGTGTTGGGACAGGCATAGGTCACTCCATTTTCCCATCAGGAAGAAGAATGAACCCCAGGCTCAGCCTGCCCCCCAGAACCAAAATAGGGCCTGAAGCAATCCTGCGCTTTTGCGGCCAGCTCCCAAAAAAGCGAGGAGACAAATGGAGCTCAGGGGCACTGCAATTCACAAACGTGCAGAGTTATAAATGAGAACTCTCGTCCACAAATATATTGAGGGAAGGCAACGAAGAGGATTTGAAAGCAAGGCAGATTTGCAGGAAACAGATTTCAGGAGGTAGATTCGACTCGCCTTTAAAGCATATGAAAAGCGGCAAAACGTTGACAATGATGCCCTTGGCCAAAAAGGGCGTATGCGTTTTTTCCTGAATATATTCAGGAAGAAACGCATACGCCCTTTTTGGCCAACCAAGCAAGCCGGAAGGGCAAATCAGCACTACAAAGAAGTCTCGCTTGCCCTCGGTCAAAAGGGCCATGCTGAACAAATTGTAAAAACCAGAAAAGCAGGACAGGCCATGGAGACATGGGAGCCTTGCTACGCTGATGAGCGGGATGTAAATTGCCAACAGGCACTCTGGAGAAGAGTACGGTGTGTCCTGAAACAAGTAATAAACGCAGCGTAGAGAGCATAGGGCACTTCCACTCATGGGCGTATAAATTGGGAAAACTAAAAATCAACAAGACACAGGCACCCTAAAGTTTACGGCTGCTCTGTTTCCAAGAACCTCCGCTTCGGTACACCTTCAATATCCCAGGAAAGAGAAAAATGGATAAAGAAATGGTGGTACTTGGCACAATGGAATATCACTCAGCCATGAAATCAATGTCATAAGGTTAGTTAGCAGCATGATGAGTAGATTTAGGTACGATGATTCTAAGTGAAATAAGTCACACAGAAAAAGACACTTATCCTAAGATATCGCTTATAGAGGGAATATCAAAATCGCTACACTTGAACTGAATTACAAAACAGAACAGAGGCACACCTTTAGAAGACACACTATGGCTGCTTAACCGGAAAGGTGAGGTGGGGTGATGCATAAAACAAGGGTTTGAAATTAGCTCAGACACCGCTCCATAAGCCAAATATGTAATAGACAAGGCCTACTCCCTGCTCAGTGAACTGGACTCAACACCCCCTAGTCACCGCACAAGAATATATCTGACTAGTATGAATCTGAAAACCTATGTATTGATATCTCTCTGCAAGTGAATCAAGAGGGTGTAAAGCGGCATAAACACAGCAGGGAAAAGCAGCCAAACCCCATTCTAAACATACATTACTTTAAAAAACCCACAAAGCAAAGACAGTGAAAGAGAGAGAAATTCTTACAAAATCCGTTCAGGGTCTCTGATGCAACCTGGATTGACCATATCTAGACCCACAGCTGGATGAGACATAAGGCTGGACACTCTTGGGGCTGAGAGGATTGGTGAGGTTGGGTGAGCAAATGCAGATACTTTAAAGTAATACCACGGGGTACCCACCCCATGCGTCTCAAATCTCCAGGTACAAGGGAATCTTCCTACATCAAAACATGCATGGGAAACCCAGAAGATGGTATGCCGTGAGATCGGGAATGGTTTCTAAAGCGCACCTCATTTCTCCTCTCCTTGTGCTCGGGTTCGCCATTCCAGCCGCTTGACTAACCATCTCTCTACTTGGAGAATCAGCACCTTTAACCTCCTGTTTCGTCCAGGTTGCAATTTGTCCTGAGGATGAACGGGAAGATGGGGAACCAACGAGAGACTAGCCCTAGGTGTTGGGACAGGCACAGGTCACTCCATTTTCCCATTAGGAAGAAGAATGAACCACAGGCTCAGCCTACCCCCCAGAACCAAAATAGGTCCTGAAGCAATCCTGCGCTTTTGCGGCCAGCTCCCAAAAAAGCGAGGAGACAAATGGAGCTCAGGGGCACTGCAATTCACAAACGTGCAGAGTTATAAATGAGAACTCTCGTCCACAAATATATTGAGGGAAGGCAACGAAGAGGATTTGAAAGCAAGGCAGATTTGCAGGAAACAGATTTCAGGAGGTAGATTCGACTCGCCTTTAAAGCATATGAAAAGCGGCAAAACGTTGACAATGATGCCCTTGGCCAAAAAGGGCGTATGCGTTTTTTCCTGAATATATTCAGGAAGAAACGCATACGCCCTTTTTGGCCAACCAAGCAAGCCGGAAGGGCAAATCAGCACTACAAAGAAGTCTCGCTTGCCCTCGGTCAAAAGGGCCATGCTGAACAAATTGTAAAAACCAGAAAAGCAGGACAGGCCATGGAGACATGGGAGCCTTGCTACGCTGATGGGCGGGATGTAAATTGCCAACAGGCACTCTGGAGAAGAGTACGGTGTGTCCTGAAACAAGTAATAAACACAGCGTAGAGAGCATAGGGCACTTCCACTCATGGGCGTATAAATTGGGAAAACTAAAAATCAACAAGACACAGGGACCCTAAAGTTTACGGCTGCTCTGTTTCCAAGAACCTCCGCTTCGGTACACCTTCAATATCCCAGGAAAGAGAAAAATGGATAAAGAAATGGTGGTACTTGGCACAATGGAATATCACTCAGCCATGAAATCAATGTCATAAGGCTAGTTAGCAGCATGATGAGTAGATTTAGGTACGATGATTCTAAGTGAAATAAGTCACACAGAAAAAGACACTTATCCTAAGATATCGCTTATAGAGGGAATATCAAAATCGCTACACTTGAACTGAATTACAAAACAGAACAGAGGCACACCTTTAGAAGACACACTATGGCTGCTTAACCGGAAAGGTGAGGTGGGGTGATGCATAAAACAAGGGTTTGAAATTAGCTCAGACACCGCTCCATAAGCCAAATATGTAATAGACAAGGCCTACTCCCTGCTCAGTGAACTGGACTCAACACCCCCTAGTCACCGCACAAGAATATATCTGACTAGTATGAATCTGAAAACCTATGTATTGATATCTCTCTGCAAGTGAATCAAGAGGGTGTAAAGCGGCATAAACACAGCAGGGAAAAGCAGCCAAACCCCATTCTAAACATACATTACTTTAAAAAACCCACAAAGCAAAGACAGTGAAAGAGAGAGAAATTCTTACAAAATCCGTTCAGGGTCTCTGATGCAACCTGGATTGACCATATCTAGACCCACAGCTGGATGAGACATAAGGCTGGACACTCTTGGGGCTGAGAGGATTGGTGAGGTTGGGTGAGCAAATGCAGATACTTTAAACTAATACCGCGGGGTACCCACCCCATGGGTCTCAAATCTCCAGGTACAAGGGAATCTTCCTACATCAAAACATGCATGGGAAACCCAGAAGATGGTATGCCGTGAGATCGGGAAAGGTTTCTAAAACGCACCTCATTTCTCCTCTCCTTGTACTCGGGTTCGCCATTCCAGCCGCTTGACTAACCATCTCCCTACTTGGAGAATCAGCACCTTTAACCTCCTGTTTCGTCCAGGTTGCAATTTGTCCTGAGGATGAACGGGAAGACGGGGAACCAACGAGAGACTAGCCCTAGGTGTTGGGACAGGCACAGGTCACTCCATTTTCCCATCAGGAAGAAGAATGAACCACAGGCTCAGCCTGCCCCCCAGAACCAAAATAGGTCCTGAAGCAATCCTGCGCTTTTGCGGCCAGCTCCCAAAAAAGCGAGGAGACAAATGGAGCTCAGGGGCACTGCAATTCACAAACGTGCAGAGTTATAAATGAGAACACTCGTCCACAAATATATTGAGGGAAGGAAACGAAGAGGATTTGAAAGCAAGGCAGATTTGCAGGAAACAGATTTCAGGAGGTAGATTCGACTCGCCTTTAAAGCACATGAAAAGCGGCAAAAGGTTGACAATGATGCCCTTGGCCAAAAAGGGCGTATGCGTTTTTTCCTGAATATATTCAGGAAAAAACGCATACGCCCTTTTTGGCCAACCAAGCAAGCCGGAAGGGCAAATCAGCGCTACAAAGAAGTCTCGCTTGCCCTCAGTCAAAAGGGCCATGCTGAACAAACTGTAAAAACCAGAAAAGCAGGACAGGCCATGGAGACATGGGAGCCTTGCTACGCTGATGGGCGGGATATAAATTGCCAACAGGCACTCTGTAGAAGAGTACGGTGTGTCCTGAAACAAGTAATAAACACAGCGTTGAGAGCATAGGGCACTTCCACTCATGGGCGTATAAATTGGGAAAACTAAAAATCAACACGACACAGGCACCCCAAACTTTACGGCTGCTCTGTTGCCAAGAACCTCCGCTTCGGTACACCTTCAATATACCAGGAAAGAGAAAAATGGATAAAGAAATGGTGGTACTTGGCACAATGGAATATCACTCAGCCATGAAATCAATGTCATAAGGCTAGTTAGCAGCATGATGAGTGGATTTAGGTACGATGATTCTAAGTGAAATAAGTCACACAGAAAAAGGCACTTATCCTAAGATATCGCTTATAGAGGGAATGTCAAAATCGCTACACTTGAACTGAATTACAAAACAGAACAGAGGCACACCTTTAGAAGACACACTATGGCTGCTTAACCGGAAAGGTGAGGTGGGGTGATGCATAAAACAAGGGTTTAAAATTAGCTCAGACACCGCTCCATAAGCCAAATATGTAATAGACAAGGCCTACTCCCTGCTCAGTGAACTGGACTCAACACCCCCTAGTCACCGAAAAAGAATATATCTGACTAGTATGAATCTGAAAACCTTTGTATTGATATCTCTCTGCAAGTGAATCAAGAGGGTGTAAAGCGGCATAAACACAGCAGGGAAAAGCAACCAAACCCCATTCTAAACATACATTACTTTAAAAAACCCACAAAGCAAAGACAGTGAAAGAGAGAGAAATTCTTACAAAATCCGTTCAGGGTCTCTGATGCAACCTGGATTGACCATATCTAGACCCACAGCTGGATAAGACATAAGGCTGGACACTCTTGGGGCTGAGAGGATTGGTGAGGTTGGGTGAGCAAATGCAGATACTTTAAAGTAATACCACGGGGTACCCACCCCATGGGTCTCAACTCTCCAGGTACAAGGGAATCTTCCTACATCAAAACATGCATGGGAAACCCAGAAGATGGTATGCCGTGAGATCGGGAAAGGTTTCTAAAACGCACCTCATTTCTCCTCTCCTTGTACTCGGGTTCGCCATTCCAGCCGCTTGACTAAACATCTCCCTACTTGGAGAATCAGCACCTTTAAACTACTGTTTCGTCCAGGTTGCAATTTGTCCAGAGGATGAACGGGAAGATGGGCAACCAAGGAGAGACTAGCCCTAGGTGTTGGGACAGGCACAGGTCACTCCATTTTCCCATCAGGAAGAAGAATGAACCACAGGCTCAGCCTGCCCCCCAGAACCAAAATAGGGCCTGAAGCAATCCTGCGCTTTTGCGGCCAGCTCCCAAAAAAGCGAGGAGACAAATGGAGCTCAGGGGCACTGCAATTCACAAACGTGCAGAGTTATAAATGAGAACACTCGTCCACAAATATATTGAGGGAAGGCAACGAAGAGGATTTGAAAGCAAGGCAGATTTGCAGGAAACAGATTTCAGGAGGTAGATTCGACTCGCCTTTAAAGCACATGAAAAGCGGCAAAAGGTTGACAATGATGCCCTTGGCCAAAAAGGGCGTATGCGTTTTTTCCTGAATATATTCAGGAAAAAACGCATACGCCCTTTTTGGCCAACCAAGCAAGCCGGAAGGGCAAATCAGCGCTACAAAGAAGTCTCGCTTGCCCTCGGTCAAAAGGGCCATGCTGAACAAAGTGTAAAAACCAGAAAAGCAGGACAGGCCATGGAGACATGGGAGCCTTGCTACGCTGATGGGCGGGATGTAAATTGCCAACAGGCACTCTGGAGAAGAGTACGGTTTGTCCTGAAACAAGTAATAAACACAGCGTTGAGAGCATAGGGAACTTCCACTCATGGGCGTATAAATTGGGAAAACTAAAAATCAACACGACACAGGCACCCCAAACTTTACGGCTGCTCTGTTGCCAAGAACCTCCGCTTCGGTACACCTTCAATATACCAGGAAAGAGAAAAATGGATAAAGAAATGGTGGTACTTGGCACAATGGAATATCACTCAGCCATGAAATCAATGTCATAAGGCTAGTTAGCAGCATGATGAGTGGATTTAGGTACGATGATTCTAAGTGAAATAAGTCACACAGAAAAAGGCACTTATCCTAAGATATCGCTTATAGAGGGAATGTCAAAATCGCTACACTTGAACTGAATTACAAAACAGAACAGAGGCACACCTTTAGAAGACACACTATGGCTGCTTAACCGGAAAGGTGAGGTGGGGTGATGCATAAAACAAGGGTTTAAAATTAGCTCAGACACCGCTCCATAAGCCAAATATGTAATAGACAAGGCCTACTCCCTGCTCAGTGAACTGGACTCAACACCCCCTAGTCACCGCACAAGAATATATCTGACTAGTATGAATCTGAAAACCTTTGTATTGATATCTCTCTGCAAGTGAATCAAGAGGGTGTAAAGCGGCATAAACACAGCAGGGAAAAGCAACCAAACCCCATTCTAAACATACATTACTTTAAAAAACCCACAAAGCAAAGACAGTGAAAGAGAGAGAAATTCTTACAAAATCCGTTCAGGGTCTCTGATGCAACCTGGATTGACCATATCTAGACCCACAGCTGGATAAGACATAAGGCTGGACACTCTTGGGGCTGAGAGGATTGGTGAGGTTGGGTGAGCAAATGCAGATACTTTAAAGTAATACCACGGGGTACCCACCCCATGGGTCTCAACTCTCCAGGTACAAGGGAATCTTCCTACATCAAAACATGCATGGGAAACCCAGAAGATGGTATGCCGTGAGATCGGGAAAGGTTTCTAAAACGCACCTCATTTCTCCTCTCCTTGTACTCGGGTTCGCCATTCCAGCCGCTTGACTAAACATCTCCCTACTTGGAGAATCAGCACCTTTAAACTACTGTTTCGTCCAGGTTGCAATTTGTCCAGAGGATGAACGGGAAGATGGGCAACCAAGGAGAGACTAGCCCTAGGTGTTGGGACAGGCACAGGTCACTCCATTTTCCCATCAGGAAGAAGAATGAACCACAGGCTCAGCCTGCCCCCCAGAACCAAAATAGGGCCTGAAGCAATCCTGCGCTTTTGCGGCCAGCTCCCAAAAAAGCGAGGAGACAAATGGAGCTCAGGGGCACTGCAATTCACAAACGTGCAGAGTTATAAATGAGAACACTCGTCCACAAATATATTGAGGGAAGGCAACGAAGAGGATTTGAAAGCAAGGCAGATTTGCAGGAAACAGATTTCAGGAGGTAGATTCGACTCGCCTTTAAAGCACATGAAAAGCGGCAAAAGGTTGACAATGATGCCCTTGGCCAAAAAGGGCGTATGCGTTTTTTCCTGAATATATTCAGGAAAAAACGCATACGCCCTTTTTGGCCAACCAAGCAAGCCGGAAGGGCAAATCAGCGCTACAAAGAAGTCTCGCTTGCCCTCGGTCAAAAGGGCCATGCTGAACAAAGTGTAAAAACCAGAAAAGCAGGACAGGCCATGGAGACATGGGAGCCTTGCTACGCTGATGGGCGGGATGTAAATTGCCAACAGGCACTCTGGAGAAGAGTACGGTTTGTCCTGAAACAAGTAATAAACACAGCGTAGAGAGCATAGGGCACTTCCACTCATGGGCATATAAATTGGGAAAACTAAAAATCAACAAGACACAGGCACCCTAAAGTTTACGGCTGCTCTGTTTCCAAGAACCTCCGCTTCGGTACACCTTCAATATCCCAGGAAAGAGATAAATGGATAAAGAAATGGTGGTACTTGGCACAATGGAATATCACTCAGCCATGAAATCAATGTCATAAGGCTAGTTAGCAGCATGATGAGTGGATTTAGGTACGATGAATCTAAGTGAAATAAGTCACACAGAAAAAGACACTTATCCTAAGATATCGCTTATAGAGGGAATGTCAAAATCGCTACACTTGAACTGAATTACAAAACAGAACAGAGTCACACCTTTAGAAGACACACTAGGGCTGCTTAACGGGAAAGGTGAGGTGGGGTGATGCATAAAACAAGGGTTTGAAATTAGCTCAGAGACCACTCCATAAGCCAAATATGTAATAGACAAGGCCTACTCCCTGCTCAGTGAACTGGACTCAACACACCCTAGTCACCACACAAGAATATATCTGACTAGTAAGAATCTGAAAACCTATGTATCGATATCTCTCTGCAAGTGAATCAAGAGGGTGTAAAGCGGCATCAACACAGCAGGGAAAAGCAGCCAAGCCCGATTCTAAACATAAATTACTTTAAAAAACCCACAAAACAAAGACAGTGAAAGAGAGAGAAATTCTTACAAAATCCGTTCAGGGTCTATGATGCAACCTGGATTGGCCATATCTAGACCCACAGCTTGATGAGACATAAGGCTGGACACTCTTGGGGCTGAGAGGATTGTTGAGGTTGGGTGAGCAAACGCAGATACTTTAAAGTAACACTGCGGGGAACACACCCCATGGGTCTCAAATCTCCAGGTACAAGGGAATCTTCCTACATCAAAACATGCATGGGAAAGCCAGAAGATGGTATGCCGTGAGATCGGGAAAGGTTTCTAAAAGGCACCTCATTTCTCCTCTCCTTGTGCTCGGGTTCGCCATTCCTGCCGCTTGACTAACCATCTCCCTACTTGGAGAATCAGCACCTTTAACCTACTGTTTCGTCCAGGTTGCAATTTGTCCTGAGGATGAACGGGAAGACGGGGAACCAACGAAAGACTAGCCCTAGGTTTTGGGACAGGCACAGGTCACTCCATTTTCCCATCAGGAAGAAGAATGAACCACAGGCTCAGCCTGCCCCCCAGAACCAAAATAGGGCCTGAAGCAATCCTGCGCTTTTGCGGCCAGCTCCCAAAAAAGCGAGGAGACAAATGGAGCTCAGGGGCACTGCAATTCACAAACGTGCAGAGTTATAAATGAGAACTCTCGTCCACAAATATATTGAGGGAAGGCAACGAAGAGGATTTGAAAGCAAGGCAGATTTGCAGGAAACAGATTTCAGGAGGTAGATTCGACTCGCCTTTAAAGCACATGAAAAGCGGCAAAACGTTGACAATGATGCCCTTGGCCAAAAAGGGCGTATGCGTTTTTTCCTGAATATATTCAGGAAAAAACGCATACGCCCTTTTTAGCCAACCAAGCAAGCCGGAAGGGCAAATCAGCGCTACAAAGAAGTCTCGCTTGCCCTCGGTCAAAAGGGCCATGCTGAACAAAGTGTAAAAACCAGAAAAGCAGGACAGGCCATGGAGACATGGGAGCCTTGCTACGCTGATGGGCGGGATGTAAATTGCCAACAGGCACTCTGGAGAAGAGTACGGTGTGTCCTGAAACAAGTAATAAACACAGCGTAGAGAGCATAGGGCACTTCCACTCAAGGGCGTATAAATTGGGAAAACTAAAAATCAACAAGACACAGGCACCCTAAAGCTTACGGCTGCTCTGTTTCCAAGAACCTCCACTTCGGTACACCTTCAATATCCCAGGAAAGAGAAAAATGGATAAAGAAATGGTGGTACTTGGCACAATGGAATATCACTCAGCCATGAAATCAATGTCATAAGGCTAGTTAGCAGCATGATGAGTGGATTTAGATACGATGATTCTAAGTGAAATAAGTCACACAGAAAAAGACACTTATCCTAAGATATCGCTTATAGAGGGAATGTCAAAATTGCTACACTTGAACTGAATTACAAAACAGAACAGAGTCACACCTTTAGAAGACACACTATGGCTGCTTAACGGGAAAGGTGAGGTGGGGTGATGCATAAAACAAGGGTTTGAAATTAGCTCAGAGACCGCTCCATAAGCCAAATATGTAATAGACAAGGCCTACTCCCTGCTCAGTGAACTGGACTCAACACACCCTAGTCACCACACAAGAATATATCTGACTAGTAAGAATCTGAAAACCTATGTATCGATATCTCTCTGCAAGTGAATCAAGAGGGTGTAAAGCGGCATCAACACAGCAGGGAAAAGCAGCCAAGCCCGATTCTAAACATAAATTACTTTAAAAAACCCACAAAACAAAGACAGTGAAAGAGAGAGAAATTCTTACAAAATCCGTTCAGGGTCTATGATGCAACCTGGATTGACCATATCTAGACCCACAGCTGGATGAGACATAAGGCTGGACACTCTTGGGGCTGAGAGGATTGGTGAGGTTGGGTGAGCAAACGCAGATACTTTAAAGTAATACTGCAGGGAACACACACCATGGGTCTCAAATCTCCAGGTACAAGGGAATCTTCCTACATCAAAACATGCATGGGAAACCCAGAAGATGGTATGCCATGAGATCGGGAAAGGTTTCTAAAACGCACCTCATTTCTCCTCTCATTGTGCTCGGGTTCACCATTCCAGCTGCTTGACTAACCATCTCCCTACTTGGAGAATCAGCACCTTTAACCTCCTGTTTCGTCCAGGTTGCAATTTGTCCTGAGGATGAACGGGAAGACGGGGAACCAACGAGAGACGAGCCCTAGGTGTTGGGACAGGCACAGCTCACTCCATTTTCCCATCAGGAAGAAGAATGAACCACAGGCTCAGCCTGCCCCCCAGAACCAAAATAGGGCCTGAAGCAATCCTGCGCTTTTGCGGCCAGCTCCCAAAAAAGCGAGGAGACAAATGGAGCTCAGGGGCACTGCAATTCACAAACGTGCAGAGTTATAAATGAGAACTCTCGTCCACAAATATATTGAGGGAAGGCAACGAAGAGGATTTGAAAGCAAGGCAGATTTGCAGGAAACAGATTTCACGAGGTAGATTCAACTCGCCTTTAAAGCACATGAAAAGCGGCAAAAGGTTGACAATGATGCCCTTGGCCAAAAAGGGCGTATGCGTTTTTTCCTGAATATATTCAGGAAAAAACGCATACGCCCTTTTTGGCCAACCAAGCAAGCCGGAAGGGCAAATCAGCGCTACAAAGAAGTCTCGCTTGCCCTCGGTCAAAAGGGCCATGCTGAACAAACTGTAAAAACCAGAAAAGCAGGACAGGCCATGGAGACATGGGAGCCTTGCTACGCTGATGGGCGGGATGTAAATTGCCAACAGGCACTCTGGAGAAGAGTACGGTGTGTCCTGAAACAAGTAATAAACACAGCGTAGAGAGCATAGGGCACTTCCACTCAAGGGCGTATAAATTGGGAAAACTAAAAATCAACAAGACATAGGCACCCTAAAGTTTACGGCTGCTCTGTTTCCAAGAACCTCCACTTCGGTACACCTTCAATATCCCAGGAAAGAGAAAAATGGATAAAGAAATGGTGGTACTTGGCACAATGGAATATCACTCAGCCATGAAATCAATGTCATAAGGCTAGTTAGCAGCATGATGAGTGGATTTAGGTACGATGATTCTAAGTGAAATAAGTCACACAGAAAAAGACACTTATCCTAAGATATCACTTATAGAGGGAATTTCAAAATCGCTACACTTGAACTGAATTACAAAACAGAACAGAGTCACACCTTTAGAAGACACACTAGGGCTGCTTAACGGGAAAGGTGAGGTGGGGTGATGCATAAAACAAGGGTTTGAAATTAGCTCAGAGACCACTCCATAAGCCAAATATGTAATAGACAAGGCCTACTCCCTGCTCAGTGAACTGGACTGAACACCCCCTAGTCACCGCACAAGAATAATTCTGACTAGTACGAATCTGAAAACCTATGTATCAATATCTCTATGCAAGTGAATCAAGAGGGTGTAAAGCGGCATCAACACAGCAGGGAAAAGCAGCCAAGCCCTATTCTAAACATAAATTACTTTAAAAAACCCACAAAACAAAGACAGTGAAAGAGAGAGAAATTCTTACAAAATCCGTTCAGGGTCTATGATGCAACCTGGATTGACCATATCTAGACCCACAGCTGGTTGAGACATAAGGCTGGACACTCTTGGGGCTGAGAGGATTGGTGAGGTTGGGTGAGCAAACGCAGATACTTTAAAGTAATACTGCGGGGAACACACCCCATGGGTCTCAAATCTCCAGGTACAAGGGAATCTTCCTACATCAAAACATGCATCGGAAACCCAGAAGATGGTATGCCATGAGATCGGGAAAGGTTTCTACAACGCAACTCATTTCTCCTCTCCTTGTGCTCGGGTTCGCCATTCCAGCCGCTTGACTAACCATCTCCCTACTTGGAGAATCAGCACCTTTAACCTCCTGATTGTACATGTTGAAATTTGTCCTGAGGATGAACAGGAAGACACGGAACCAACGAGAGACGAGCCCTAGGTGTTGGGACAGGCATAGGTCACTCCATTTTCCCATCAGGAAGAAGAATGAACCACAGGCTCAGCCTGCCCCCCAGAACCAAAATAGGGCCTGAAGCAATCCTGCGCTTTTGCGGCCAGCTCCCAAAAAAGCGAGGAGACAAATGGAGCTCAGGGGCACTGCAATTCACAAACGTGCAGAGTTATAAATGAGAACTCTCGTCCACAAATATATTGAGGGAAGGCAACGAAGAGGATTTGAAAGCAAGGCAGATTTGCAGGAAACAGATTTCAGGAGGTAGATTCGACTCGCCTTTAAAGCATATGAAAAGCGGGAAAACGTTGACAATGATGCCCTTGGCCAAAAAGGGCGTATGCGTTTTTTCCTGAATATATTCAGGAAAAAACGCATACGCCCTTTTTGGCCAACCAAGCAAGCCGGAAGGGCAAATCAGCGCTACAAAGAAGTCTCGCTTGCCCTCGGTCAAAAGGGCCATGCTGAACAAAGTGTAAAAACCAGAAAAGCAGGACAGGCCATGGAGACATGGGAGCCTTGCTACGCTGATGGGCGGGATGTAAATTGCCAACAGGCACTCTGGAGAAGAGTACGGTGTGTCCTGAAACAAGTAATAAACACAGCGTAGAGAGCATAGGGCACTTCCACTCAAGGGCGTATAAATTGGGAAAACTAAAAATCAACAAGACATAGGCACCCTAAAGTTTACGGCTGCTCTGTTTCCAAGAACCTCCACTTCGGTACACCTTCAATATCCCAGGAAAGAGAAAAATGGATAAAGAAATGGTGGTACTTGGCACAATGGAATATCACTCAGCCATGAAATCAATGTCATAAGGCTAGTTAGCAGCATGATGAGTGGATTTAGGTACGATGATTCTAAGTGAAATAAGTCACACAGAAAAAGACACTTATCCTAAGATATCACTTATAGAGGGAATGTCAAAATCGCTACACTTGAACTGAATTACAAAACAGAACAGAGTCACACCTTTAGAAGACACACTAGGGCTGCTTAACGGGAAAGGTGAGGTGGGGTGATGCATAAAACAAGGGTTTGAAATTAGCTCAGAGACCACTCCATAAGCCAAATATGTAATAGACAAGGCCTACTCCCTGCTCAGTGAACTGGACTCAACACCCCCTAGTCACCGCACAAGAATAATTCTGACTAGTACGAATCTGAAAACCTATGTATCAATATCTCTATGCAAGTGAATCAAGAGGGTGTAAAGCGGCATCAACACAGCAGGGAAAAGCAGCCAAGCCCGATTCTAAACATAAATTACTTTAAAAAACCCACAAAACAAAGACAGTGAAAGAGAGAGAAATTCTTACAAAATCCGTTCAGGGTCTATGATGCAACCTGGATTGGCCATATCTAGACCCACAGCTTGATGAGACATAAGGCTGGACACTCTTGGGGCTGAGAGGATTGGTGAGGTTGGGTGAGCAAACGCAGATACTTTAAAGTAACACTGCGGGGAACACACCCCATGGGTCTCAAATCTGCAGGTACAAGGGAATCTTCCTACATCAAACATGCATGGGAAAGCCAGAAGATGGTATGCCGTGAGATCGGGAAAGGTTTCTAAAACGCACCTCATTTCTCCTCTCCTTGTGCTCGGGTTCGCCATTCCAGCCGCTTGACTAACCTACTTGGAGAATCAGCACCTTTAACCTACTATTTCGTCCAGGTTGCAATTTGTCCTGAGGATGAACGGGAAGACGGGGAACCAACGAAAGACTAGCCCTAGGTGTTGGGACAGGCACAGGTCACTCCATTTTCCCATCAGGAAGAAGAATGAACCACAGGCTCAGCCTGCCCCCCAGAACCAAAATAGGGCCTGAAGCAATCCTGCGCTTTTGCGGCCAGCTCCCAAAAAAGCGAGGAGACAAATGGAGCTCAGGGACACTGCAATTCACAAACGTGCAGAGTTATAAATGAGAACTCTCGTCCACAAATATATTGAGGGAAGGCAACGAAGAGGATTTGAAAGCAAGGCAGATTTGCAGGAAACAGATTTCAGGAGGTAGATTCGACTCGCCTTTAAAGCACATGAAAAGCGGCAAAACGTTGACAATGATGCCCTTGGCCAAAAAGGGCGTATGCGTTTTTTCCTGAATATATTCAGGAAAAAAAGCATACGCCCTTTTTGGCCAACCAAGCAAGCCGGAAGGGCAAATCAGCGCTACAAAGAAGTCTCGCTTGCCCTCGGTCAAAAGGGCCATGCTGAACAAAGTGTAAAAACCAGAAAAGCAGGACAGGCCATGGAGACATGGGAGCCTTGCTACGCTGATGGGCGGGATGTAAATTGCCAACAGGCACTCTGGAGAAGAGTACGGTGTGTCCTGAAACAAGTAATAAACACAGCGTAGAGAGCATAGGGCACTTCCACTCAAGGGCGTATAAATTGGGAAAACTAAAAATCAACAAGACACAGGCACCCTAAAGTTTACGGCTGCTCTGTTTCCAAGAACCTCCACTTCGGTACACCTTCAATATCCCAGGAAAGAGAAAAATGGATAAAGAAATGGTGGTACTTGGCACAATGGAATATCACTCAGCCATGAAATCAATGTCATAAGGCTAGTTAGCAGCATGATGAGTGGATTTAGATACGATGATTCTAAGTGAAATAAGTCACACGGAAAAACACACTTATCCTAAGATATCGCTTATAGAGGGAATGTCAAAATTGCTACACTTGAACTGAATTACAAAACAGAACAGAGTCACACCTTTAGAAGACACACTATGGCTGCTTAACGGGAAAGGTGAGGTGGGGTGATGCATAAAACAAGGGTTTGAAATTAGCTCAGAGACCGCTCCATAAGCCAAATATGTAATAGACAAGGCCTACTCCCTGCTCAGTGAACTGGATTCAACACACCGTAGTCACCGCACAAGAATATATCTGACTAGTAAGAATCTGAAAACCTATGTATCGATATCTCTCTGCAAGTGAATCAAGAGTGTGTAAAGCGGCATCAACACAGCAGGGAAAAGCAGCCAAGCCCGATTCTAAACATAAATTACTTAAAAAAACCCACAAAACAAAGACAGTGAAAGAGAGAGAAATTCTTACAAAATCCGTTCAGGGTCTATGATGCAACCTGGATTGACCTATCTAGACCCACAGCTGCATGAGACATAAGGCTGGACACTCTTGGGGCTGAGAGGATTGGTGAGGTTGGGTGAGCAAACGCAGATACTTTAAAGTAACACTGCGGGGAACACACCCCATGGGTCTCAAATCTCCAGGTACAAGGGAATCTTCCTACATCAAAACATGCATGGGAAACCCAGAAGATGGTATGCCGTGAGATCGGGAAAGGTTTCTAAAACGCACCTCATTTCTCCTCTCCTTGTGCTCGGGTTCGCCATTCCAGCCGCTTGACTAACCATCTCCCTACTTGGAGAATCAGCACCTTTAACCTACTGTTTCGTCCAGGTTGCAATTTGTCCTGAGGATGAACGGGAAGACGGGGAACCAACGAAAGACTAGCCCTAGGTGTTGGGACAGGCACAGGTCACTCCATTTTCCCATCAGGAAGAAGAATGAACCACAGGCTCAGCCTGCCCCCAGAACCAAAATAGGGCCTGAAGCAATCCTGCGCTTTTGCGGCCAGCTCCCAAAAAAGCGAGGAGACAAATGGAGCTCAGGGGCACTGCAATTCACAAACGTGCAGAGTTATAAATGAGAACTCTCGTCCACAAATATATTGAGGGAAGGCAACGAAGAGGATTTGAAAGCAAGGCAGATTTGCAGGAAACAGATTTCAGGAGGTAGATTCGACTCGCCTTTAAAGCACATGAAAAGCGGCAAAACGTTGACAATGATGCCCTTGGCCAAAAAGGGCGTATGCGTTTTTTCCTGAATATATTCAGGAAAAAAAGCATACGCCCTTTTTGGCCAACCAAGCAAGCCGGAAGGGCAAATCAGCGCTACAAAGAAGTCTCGCTTGCCCTCGGTCAAAAGGGCCATGCTGAACAAAGTGTAAAAACCAGAAAAGCAGGACAGGCCATGGAGACATGGGAGCCTTGCTACGCTGATGGGCGGGATGTAAATTGCCAACAGGCACTCTGGAGAAGAGTACGGTGTGTCCTGAAACAAGTAATAAACACAGCGTAGAGAGCATAGGGCACTTCCACTCAAGGGCGTATAAATTGGGAAAACTAAAAATCAACAAGACACAGGCACCCTAAAGTTTACGGCTGCTCTGTTTCCAAGAACCTCCACTTCGGTACACCTTCAATATCCCAGGAAAGAGAAAAATGGATAAAGAAATGGTGGTACTTGGCACAATGGAATATCACTCAGCCATGAAATCAATGTCATAAGGCTAGTTAGCAGCATGATGAGTGGATTTAGATACGATGATTCTAAGTGAAATAAGTCACACGGAAAAACACACTTATCCTAAGATATCGCTTATAGAGGGAATGTCAAAATTGCTACACTTGAACTGAATTACAAAACAGAACAGAGTCACACCTTTAGAAGACACACTATGGCTGCTTAACGGGAAAGGTGAGGTGGGGTGATGCATAAAACAAGGGTTTGAAATTAGCTCAGAGACCGCTCCATAAGCCAAATATGTAATAGACAAGGCCTACTCCCTGCTCAGTGAACTGGATTCAACACACCGTAGTCACCGCACAAGAATATATCTGACTAGTAAGAATCTGAAAACCTATGTATCGATATCTCTCTGCAAGTGAATCAAGAGGGTGTAAAGCGGCATCAACACAGCAGGGAAAAGCAGCCAAGCCCGATTCTAAACATAAATTACTTTAAAAAACCCACAAAACAAAGACAGTGAAAGAGAGAGAAATTCTTACAAAATCCGTTCAGGGTCTATGATGCAACCTGGATTGACCTATCTAGACCCACAGCTGGATGAGACATAAGGCTGGACACTCTTGGGGCTGAGAGGATTGGTGAGGTTGGGTGAGCAAACGCAGATACTTTAAAGTAACACTGCGGGGAACACACCCCATGGGTCTCAAATCTCCAGGTACAAGGGAATCTTCCTACATCAAAACATGCATGGGAAACCCAGAAGATGGTATGCCGTGAGATCGGGAAAGGTTTCTAAAACGCACCTCATTTCTCCTCTCCTTGTGCTCGGGTTCGCCATTCCAGCCGCTTGACTAACCATCTCCCTACTTGGAGAATCAGCACCTTTAACCTACTGTTTCGTCCAGGTTGCAATTTGTCCTGAGGATGAACGGGAAGACGGGGAACCAACGAAAGACTAGCCCTAGGTGTTGGGACAGGCACAGGTCACTCCATTTTCCCATCAGGAAGAAGAATGAACCACAGGCTCAGCCTGCCCCCCAGAACCAAAATAGGGCCTGAAGCAATCCTGCGCTTTTGCGGCCAGCTCCCAAAAAAGCGAGGAGACAAATGGAGCTCAGGGGCACTGCAATTCACAAACGTGCAGAGTTATAAATGAGAACTCTCGTCCACAAATATATTGAGGGAAGGCAACGAAGAGGATTTGAAAGCAAGGCAGATTTGCAGGAAACAGATTTCAGGAGGTAGATTCGACTCGCCTTTAAAGCACATGAAAAGCTGCAAAACGTTGACAATGATGCCCTTGGCCAAAAAGGGCGTATGCGTTTTTTCCTGAATATATTCAGGAAAAAACGCATACGCCCTTTTTGGCCAACCAAGCAAGCCGGAAGGGCAAATCAGCGCTACAAAGAAGTCTCGCTTGCCCTCGGTCAAAAGGGCCATGCTGAACAAAGTGTAAAAACCAGAAAAGCAGGACAGGCCATGGAGACATGGGAGCCTTGCTACGCTGATGGGCGGGATGTAAATTGCCAACAGGCACTCTGGAGAAGAGTACGGTGTGTCCTGAAACAAGTAATAAACACAGCGTAGAGAGCATAGGGCACTTCCACTCATGGGCGTATAAATTGGGAAAACTAAAAATCAACAAGACACAGGCACCCTAAAGTTTACGGCTGCTCTGTTTCCAAGAACCTCCGCTTCGGTACACCTTCAATATCCCAGGAAAGAGAAAAATGGATAAAGAAATGGTGGTACTTGGCACAATGGAATATCACTCAGCCATGAAATCAATGTCATAAGGCTAGTTAGCAGCATGATGAGTGGATTTAGGTACGATGATTCTAAGTGAAATAAGTCACACAGAAAAAGACACTTATCCTAAGATATCGCTTATAGAGGGAATGTCAAAATCGCTACACTTGAACTGAATTACAAAACAGAACAGAGTCACACCTTTAGAAGACACACTAGGGCTGCTTAACGGGAAAGGTGAGGTGGGGTGATGCATAAAACAAGGGTTTGAAATTAGCTCAGAGACCACTCCATAAGCCAAATATGTAATAGACAAGGCCTACTCCCTGCTCAGTGAACTGGACTCAACACACCCTAGTCACCACACAAGAATATATCTGACTAGTAAGAATCTGAAAACCTATGTATCGATATCTCTCTGCAAGTGAATCAAGAGGGTGTAAAGCGGCATCAACACAGCAGGGAAAAGCAGCCAAGCCCGATTCTAAACATAAATTACTTTAAAAAACCCACAAAACAAAGACAGTGAAAGAGAGAGAAATTCTTACAAAATCCGTTCAGGGTCTATGATGCAACCTGGATTGGCCATATCTAGACCCACAGCTTGATGAGACATAAGGCTGGACACTCTTGGGGCTGAGAGGATTGGTGAGGTTGGGTGAGCAAACGCAGATACTTTAAAGTAACACTGCGGGGAACACACCCCATGGGTCTCAAATCTCCAGGTACAAGGGAATCTTCCTACATCAAAACATGCATGGGAAAGCCAGAAGATGGTATGCCGTGAGATCGGGAAAGGTTTCTAAAACGCACCTCATTTCTCCTCTCCTTGTGCTCGGGTTCGCCATTCCTGCCGCTTGACTAACCATCTCCCTACTTGGAGAATCAGCACCTTTAACCTACTGTTTCGTCCAGGTTGCAATTTGTCCTGAGGATGAACGGGAAGACGGGGAACCAACGAAAGACTAGCCCTAGGTTTTGGGACAGGCACAGGTCACTCCATTTTCCCATCAGGAAGAAGAATGAACCACAGGCTCAGCCTGCCCCCCAGAACCAAAATAGGGCCTGAAGCAATCCTGCGCTTTTGCGGCCAGCTCCCAAAAAAGCGAGGAGACAAATGGAGCTCAGGGGCACTGCAATTCACAAACGTGCAGAGTTATAAATGAGAACTCTCGTCCACAAATATATTGAGGGAAGGCAACGAAGAGGATTTGAAAGCAAGGCAGATTTGCAGGAAACAGATTTCAGGAGGTAGATTCGACTCGCCTTTAAAGCACATGAAAAGCGGCAAAACGTTGACAATGATGCCCTTGGCCAAAAAGGGCGTATGCGTTTTTTCCTGAATATATTCAGGAAAAAACGCATACGCCCTTTTTAGCCAACCAAGCAAGCCGGAAGGGCAAATCAGCGCTACAAAGAAGTCTCGCTTGCCCTCGGTCAAAAGGGCCATGCTGAACAAAGTGTAAAAACCAGAAAAGCAGGACAGGCCATGGAGACATGGGAGCCTTGCTACGCTGATGGGCGGGATGTAAATTGCCAACAGGCACTCTGGAGAAGAGTACGGTGTGTCCTGAAACAAGTAATAAACACAGCGTAGAGAGCATAGGGCACTTCCACTCAAGGGCGTATAAATTGGGAAAACTAAAAATCAACAAGACACAGGCACCCTAAAGTTTACGGCTGCTCTGTTTCCAAGAACCTCCACTTCGGTACACCTTCAATATCCCAGGAAAGAGAAAAATGGATAAAGAAATGGTGGTACTTGGCACAATGGAATATCACTCAGCCATGAAATCAATGTCATAAGGCTAGTTAGCAGCATGATGAGTGGATTTAGATACGATGATTCTAAGTGAAATAAGTCACACAGAAAAAGACACTTATCCTAAGATATCGCTTATAGAGGGAATGTCAAAATTGCTACACTTGAACTGAATTACAAAACAGAACAGAGTCACACCTTTAGAAGACACACTATGGCTGCTTAACGGGAAAGGTGAGGTGGGGTGATGCATAAAACAAGGGTTTGAAATTAGCTCAGAGACCGCTCCATAAGCCAAATATGTAATAGACAAGGCCTACTCCCTGCTCAGTGAACTGGACTCAACACACCCTAGTCACCACACAAGAATATATCTGACTAGTAAGAATCTGAAAACCTATGTATCGATATCTCTCTGCAAGTGAATCAAGAGGGTGTAAAGCGGCATCAACACAGCAGGGAAAAGCAGCCAAGCCCGATTCTAAACATAAATTACTTTAAAAAACCCACAAAACAAAGACAGTGAAAGAGAGAGAAATTCTTACAAAATCCGTTCAGGGTCTATGATGCAACCTGGATTGACCATATCTAGACCCACAGCTGGATGAGACAGAAGGCTGGACACTCTTGGGGCTGAGAGGATTGGTGAGGTTGGGTGAGCAAACGCAGATACTTTAAAGTAACACTGCGGGGAACACACCCCATGGGTCTCAAATCTCCAGGTACAAGGGAATCTTCCTACATCAAAACATGCATGGGAAAACCAGAAGATGGTATGCCATGAGATCGGGAAAGGTTTCTACAACGCACCTCATTTCTCCTCTCCTTGTGCTCGGGTTCGCCATTCCAGCCGCTTGACTAACCATCTCCCTACTTGGAGAATCAGCACCTTTAACCTCCTGATTGTACAGGTTGCAATTTGTCCTGAGGATGAACAGGAAGACACGGAACCAACGAGAGACGAGCCCTAGGTGTTGGGACAGGCATAGGTCACTCCATTTTCCCATCAGGAAGAAGAATGAACCACAGGCTCAGCCTGCCCCCCAGAACCAAAATAGGGCCTGAAGCAATCCTGCGCTTTTGCGGCCAGCTCCCAAAAAAGCGAGGAGACAAATGGAGCTCAGGGGCACTGCAATTCACAAACGTGCAGAGTTATAAATGAGAACTCTCGTCCACAAATATATTGAGGGAAGGCAACGAAGAGGATTTGAAAGCAAGGCAGATTTGCAGGAAACAGATTTCAGGAGGTAGATTCGACTCGCCTTTAAAGCACATGAAAAGCGGCAAAACGTTGACAATGATGCCCTTGGCCAAAAAGGGCGTATGCGTTTTTTCCTGAATATATTCAGGAAAAAACGCATACGCCCTTTTTGGCCAACCAAGCAAGCCGGAAGGGCAAATCAGCGCTACAAAGAAGTCTCGCTTGCCCTCGGTCAAAAGGGCCATGCTGAACAAAGTGTAAAAACCAGAAAAGCAGGACAGGCCATGGAGACATGGGAGCCTTGCTACGCTGATGGGCGGGATGTAAATTGCCAACAGGCACTCTGGAGAAGAGTACGGTGTGTCCTGAAACAAGTAATAAACACAGCGTAGAGAGCATAGGGCACTTCCACTCATGGGCGTATAAATTGGGAAAACTAAAAATCAACAAGACACAGGCACCCTAAAGTTTACGGCTGCTCTGTTGCCAAGAACCTCCGCTTCGGTACACCTTCAATATCCCAGGAAAGAGAAAAATGGATAAAGAAATGGTGGTACTTGGCACAATGGAATATCACTCAGCCATGAAATCAATGTCATAAGGCTAGTTAGCAGCATGATGAGTGGATTTAGGTACGATGATTCTAAGTGAAATAAGTCACACAGAAAAAGACACTTATCCTAAGATATCGCTTATAGAGGGAATGTCAAAATCGCTACACTTGAACTGAATTACAAAACAGAACAGAGTCACACCTTTAGAAGACACAGTAGGGCTGCTTAACGGGAAAGGTGAGGTGGGGTGATGCATAAAACAAGGGTTTGAAATTAGCTCAGAGACCACTCCATAAGCCAAATATGTAATAGACAAGGCCTACTCCCTGCTCAGTGAACTGGACTCAACACACCCTAGTCACCACACAAGAATATATCTGACTAGTAAGAATCTGAAAACCTATGTATCGATATCTCTCTGCAAGTGAATCAAGAGGGTGTAAAGCGGCATCAACACAGCAGGGAAAAGCAGCCAAGCCCGATTCTAAACATAAATTACTTTAAAAAACCCACAAAACAAAGACAGTGAAAGAGAGAGAAATTCTTACAAAATCCGTTCAGGGTCTATGATGCAACCTGGATTGGCCATATCTAGACCCACAGCTTGATGAGACATAAGGCTGGACACTCTTGGGGCTGAGAGGATTGGTGAGGTTGGGTGAGCAAACGCAGATACTTTAAAGTAACACTGCGGGGAACACACCCCATGGGTCTCAAATCTCCAGGTACAAGGGAATCTTCCTACATCAAAACATGCATGGGAAAGCCAGAAGATGGTATGCCGTGAGATCGGGAAAGGTTTCTAAAACGCACCTCATTTCTCCTCTCCTTGTGCTCGGGTTCGCCATTCCTGCCGCTTGACTAACCATCTCCCTACTTGGAGAATCAGCACCTTTAACCTACTGTTTCGTCCAGGTTGCAATTTGTCCTGAGGATGAACGGGAAGACGGGGAACCAACGAAAGACTAGCCCTAGGTTTTGGGACAGGCACAGGTCACTCCATTTTCCCATCAGGAAGAAGAATGAACCACAGGCTCAGCCTGCCCCCCAGAACCAAAATAGGGCCTGAAGCAAACCTGCGCTTTTGCGGCCAGCTCCCAAAAAAGCGAGGAGACAAATGGAGCTCAGGGGCACTGCAATTCACAAACGTGCAGAGTTATAAATGAGAACTCTCGTCCACAAATATATTGAGGGAAGGCAACGAAGAGGATTTGAAAGCAAGGCAGATTTGCAGGAAACAGATTTCAGGAGGTAGATTCGACTCGCCTTTAAAGCACATGAAAAGCGGCAAAACGTTGACAATGATGCCCTTGGCTAAAAAGGGCGTATGCGTTTTTTCCTGAATATATTCAGGAAA
The DNA here is from genome assembly GCF_028564815.1 of Eubalaena glacialis. Lineage (NCBI taxonomy): Eukaryota > Metazoa > Chordata > Mammalia > Artiodactyla > Balaenidae > Eubalaena > Eubalaena glacialis. Next base: position 489,266 of record NW_026871231.1, on the reverse strand, counting down.
AAACGCATACGCCCTTTTTGGCCAACCAAGCAAGCCGGAAGGGCAAATCAGCGCTACAAAGAAGTCTCGCTTGCCCTCGGTCAAAAGGGCCATGCTGAACAAAGTGTAAAAACCAGAAAAGCAGGACAGGCCATGGAGACATGGGAGCCTTGCTACGCTGATGGGCGGGATGTAAATTGCCAACAGGCACTCTGGAGAAGAGTACGGTGTGTCCTGAAACAAGTAATAAACACAGCGTAGAGAGCATAGGGCACTTCCACTCATGGGCGTATAAATTGGGAAAACTAAAAATCAACAAGACACAGGCACCCTAAAGTTTACGGCTGCTCTGTTTCCAAGAACCTCCGCTTCGGTACACCTTCAATATCCCAGGAAAGAGAAAAATGGATAAAGAAATGGTGGTACTTGGCACAATGGAATATCACTCAGCCATGAAATCAATGTCATAAGGCTAGTTAGCAGCATGATGAGTGGATTTAGGTACGATGATTCTAAGTGAAATAAGTCACACAGAAAAAGACACTTATCCTAAGATATCGCTTATAGAGGGAATGTCAAAATCGCTACACTTGAACTGAATTACAAAACAGAACAGAGTCACACCTTTAGAAGACACAGTAGGGCTGCTTAACGGGAAAGGTGAGGTGGGGTGATGCATAAAACAAGGGTTTGAAATTAGCTCAGAGACCACTCCATAAGCCAAATATGTAATAGACAAGGCCTACTCCCTGCTCAGTGAACTGGACTCAACACACCCTAGTCACCACACAAGAATATATCTGACTAGTAAGAATCTGAAAACCTATGTATCGATATCTCTCTGCAAGTGAATCAAGAGGGTGTAAAGCGGCATCAACACAGCAGGGAAAAGCAGCCAAGCCCGATTCTAAACATAAATTACTTTAAAAAACCCACAAAACAAAGACAGTGAAAGAGAGAGAAATTCTTACAAAATCCGTTCAGGGTCTATGATGCAACCTGGATTGACCATATCTAGACCCACAGCTTGATGAGACATAAGGCTGGACACTCTTGGGGCTGAGAGGATTGGTGAGGTTGGGTGAGCAAACGCAGATACTTTAAAGTAACACTGCGGGGAACACACCCCATGGGTCTCAAATCTCCAGGTACAAGGGAATCTTCCTACATCAAAACATGCATGAGAAAGCCAGAAGATGGTATGCCGTGAGATCGGGAAAGGTTTCTAAAACGCACCTCATTTCTCCTCTCCTTGTGCTCGGGTTCGCCATTCCTGCCGCTTGACTAACCATCTCCCTACTTGGAGAATCAGCACCTTTAACCTACTGTTTCGTCCAGGTTGCAATTTGTCCTGAGGATGAACGGGAAGACGGGGAACCAACGAAAGACTAGCCCTAGGTTTTGGGACAGGCACAGGTCACTCCATTTTCCCATCAGGAAGAAGAATGAACCACAGGCTCAGCCTGCCCCCCAGAACCAAAATAGGGCCTGAAGCAATCCTGCGCTTTTGCGGCCAGCTCCCAAAAAAGCGAGGAGACAAATGGAGCTCAGGGGCACTGCAATTCACAAACGTGCAGAGTTATAAATGAGAACTCTCGTCCACAAATATATTGAGGGAAGGCAACGAAGAGGATTTGAAAGCAAGGCAGATTTGCAGGAAACAGATTTCAGGAGGTAGATTCGACTCGCCTTTAAAGCACATGAAAAGCGGCAAAACGTTGACAATGATGCCCTTGGCCAAAAAGGGCGTATGCGTTTTTTCCTGAATATATTCAGGAAAAAACGCATACGCCCTTTTTAGCCAACCAAGCAAGCCGGAAGGGCAAATCAGCGCTACAAAGAAGTCTCGCTTGCCCTCGGTCAAAAGGGCCATGCTGAACAAAGTGTAAAAACCAGAAAAGCAGGACAGGCCATGGAGACATGGGAGCCTTGCTACGCTGATGGGCGGGATGTAAATTGCCAACAGGCACTCTGGAGAAGAGTACGGTGTGTCCTGAAACAAGTAATAAACACAGCGTAGAGAGCATAGGGCACTTCCACTCAAGGGCGTATAAATTGGGAAAACTAAAAATCAACAAGACACAGGCACCCTAAAGTTTACGGCTGCTCTGTTTCCAAGAACCTCCACTTCGGTACACCTTCAATATCCCAGGAAAGAGAAAAATGGATAAAGAAATGGTGGTACTTGGCACAATGGAATATCACTCAGCCATGAAATCAATGTCATAAGGCTAGTTAGCAGCATGATGAGTGGATTTAGATACGATGATTCTAAGTGAAATAAGTCACACAGAAAAAGACACTTATCCTAAGATATCGCTTATAGAGGGAATGTCAAAATTGCTACACTTGAACTGAATTACAAAACAGAACAGAGTCACACCTTTAGAAGACACACTATGGCTGCTTAACGGGAAAGGTGAGGTGGGGTGATGCATAAAACAAGGGTTTGAAATTAGCTCAGAGACCGCTCCATAAGCCAAATATGTAATAGACAAGGCCTACTCCCTGCTCAGTGAACTGGACTCAACACACCCTAGTCACCACACAAGAATATATCTGACTAGTAAGAATCTGAAAACCTATGTATCGATATCTCTCTGCAAGTGAATCAAGAGGGTGTAAAGCGGCATCAACACAGCAGGGAAAAGCAGCCAAGCCCGATTCTAAACATAAATTACTTTAAAAAACCCACAAAACAAAGACAGTGAAAGAGAGAGAAATTCTTACAAAATCCGTTCAGGGTCTATGATGCAACCTGGATTGACCATATCTAGACCCACAGCTGGATGAGACAGAAGGCTGGACACTCTTGGGGCTGAGAGGATTGGTGAGGTTGGGTGAGCAAACGCAGATACTTTAAAGTAACACTGCGGGGAACACACCCCATGGGTCTCAAATCTCCAGGTACAAGGGAATCTTCCTACATCAAAACATGCATGGGAAAACCAGAAGATGGTATGCCATGAGATCGGGAAAGGTTTCTACAACGCACCTCATTTCTCCTCTCCTTGTGCTCGGGTTCGCCATTCCAGCCGCTTGACTAACCATCTCCCTACTTGGAGAATCAGCACCTTTAACCTCCTGATTGTACAGGTTGCAATTTGTCCTGAGGATGAACAGGAAGACACGGAACCAACGAGAGACGAGCCCTAGGTGTTGGGACAGGCATAGGTCACTCCATTTTCCCATCAGGAAGAAGAATGAACCACAGGCTCAGCCTGCCCCCCAGAACCAAAATAGGGCCTGAAGCAATCCTGCGCTTTTGCGGCCAGCTCCCAAAAAAGCGAGGAGACAAATGGAGCTCAGGGGCACTGCAATTCACAAACGTGCAGAGTTATAAATGAGAACTCTCGTCCACAAATATATTGAGGGAAGGCAACGAAGAGGATTTGAAAGCAAGGCAGATTTGCAGGAAACAGATTTCAGGAGGTAGATTCGACTCGCCTTTAAAGCACATGAAAAGCGGCAAAACGTTGACAATGATGCCCTTGGCCAAAAAGGGCGTATGCGTTTTTTCCTGAATATATTCAGGAAAAAACGCATACGCCCTTTTTAGCCAACCAAGCAAGCCGGAAGGACAAATCAGCGCTACAAAGAAGTCTCGCTTGCCCTCGGTCAAAAGGGCCATGCTGAACAAAGTGTAAAAACCAGAAAAGCAGGACAGGCCATGGAGACATGGGAGCCTTGCTACGCTGATGGGCGGGATGTAAATTGCCAACAGGCACTCTGGAGAAGAGTACGGTGTGTCCTGAAACAAGTAATAAACACAGCGTAGAGAGCATAGGGCACTTCCACTCAAGGGCGTATAAATTGGGAAAACTAAAAATCAACAAGACACAGGCACCCTAAAGTTTACGGCTGCTCTGTTTCCAAGAACCTCCACTTCGGTACACCTTCAATATCCCAGGAAAGAGAAAAATGGATAAAGAAATGGTGGTACTTGGCACAATGGAATATCACTCAGCCATGAAATCAATGTCATAAGGCTAGTTAGCAGCATGATGAGTGGATTTAGATACGATGATTCTAAGTGAAATAAGTCACACAGAAAAAGACACTTATCCTAAGATATCGCTTATAGAGGGAATGTCAAAATTGCTACACTTGAACTGAATTACAAAACAGAACAGAGTCACACCTTTAGAAGACACACTAGGGCTGCTTAACGGGAAAGGTGAGGTGGGGTGATGCATAAAACAAGGGTTTGAAATTAGCTCAGAGACCGCTCCATAAGCCAAATATGTAATAGACAAGGCCTACTCCCTGCTCAGTGAACTGGACTCAACACACCCTAGTCACCACACAAGAATATATCTGACTAGTAAGAATCTGAAAACCTATGTATCGATATCTCTCTGCAAGTGAATCAAGAGGGTGTAAAGCGGCATCAACACAGCAGGGAAAAGCAGCCAAGCCCGATTCTAAACATAAATTACTTTAAAAAACCCACAAAACAAAGACAGTGAAAGAGAGAGAAATTCTTACAAAATCCGTTCAGGGTCTCTGATGCAACCTGGATTGACCATATCTAGACCCACAGCTGGATGAGACAGAAGGCTGGACACTCTTGGGGCTGAGAGGATTGGTGAGGTTGGGTTAGCAAACGCAGATACTTTAAAGTAACACTGCGGGGAACACACCCCATGGATCTCAAATCTCCAGGTACAAGGGAATCTTCCTACATCAAAACATGCATGGGAAAACCAGAAGATGGTATGCCATGAGATCGGGAAAGGTTTCTACAACGCACCTCATTTCTCCTCTCCTTGTGCTCGGGTTCGCCATTCCAGCCGCTTGACTAACCATCTCCCTACTTGGAGAATCAGCACCTTTAACCTCCTGATTGTACAGGTTGCAATTTGTCCTGAGGATGAACAGGAAGACACGGAACCAACGAGAGACGAGCCCTAGGTGTTGGGACAGGCATAGGTCACTCCATTTTCCCATCAGGAAGAAGAATGAACCACAGGCTCAGCCTGCCCCCCAGAACCAAAATAGGGCCTGAAGCAATCCTGCGCTTTTGCGGCCAGCTCCCAAAAAAGCGAGGAGACAAATGGAGCTCAGGGGCACTGCAATTCACAAACGTGCAGAGTTATAAATGAGAACTCTCGTCCACAAATATATTGAGGGAAGGCAACGAAGAGGATTTGAAAGCAAGGCAGATTTGCAGGAAACAGATTTCAGGAGGTAGATTCGACTCGCCTTTAAAGCACATGAAAAGCGGCAAAACGTTGACAATGATGCCCTTGGCCAAAAAGGGCGTATGCGTTTTTTCCTGAATATATTCAGGAAAAAACGCATACGCCCTTTTTAGCCAACCAAGCAAGCCGGAAGGGCAAATCAGCGCTACAAAGAAGTCTCGCTTGCCCTCGGTCAAAAGGGCCATGCTGAACAAAGTGTAAAAACCAGAAAAGCAGGACAGGCCATGGAGACATGGGAGCCTTGCTACGCTGATGGGCGGGATGTAAATTGCCAACAGGCACTCTGGAGAAGAGTACGGTGTGTCCTGAAACAAGTAATAAACACAGCGTAGAGAGCATAGGGCACTTCCACTCAAGGGCGTATAAATTGGGAAAACTAAAAATCAACAAGACACAGGCACCCTAAAGTTTACGGCTGCTCTGTTTCCAAGAACCTCCACTTCGGTACACCTTCAATATCCCAGGAAAGAGAAAAATGGATAAAGAAATGGTGGTACTTGGCACAATGGAATATCACTCAGCCATGAAATCAATGTCATAAGGCTAGTTAGCAGCATGATGAGTGGATTTAGATACGATGATTCTAAGTGAAATAAGTCACACAGAAAAAGACACTTATCCTAAGATATCGCTTATAGAGGGAATGTCAAAATTGCTACACTTGAACTGAATTACAAAACAGAACAGAGTCACACCTTTAGAAGACACACTAGGGCTGCTTAACGGGAAAGGTGAGGTGGGGTGATGCATAAAACAAGGGTTTGAAATTAGCTCAGAGACCGCTCCATAAGCCAAATATGTAATAGACAAGGCCTACTCCCTGCTCAGTGAACTGGACTCAACACACCCTAGTCACCACACAAGAATATATCTGACTAGTAAGAATCTGAAAACCTATGTATCGATATCTCTCTGCAAGTGAATCAAGAGTGTGTAAAGCGGCATCAACACAGCAGGGAAAAGCAGCCAAGCCCGATTCTAAACATAAATTACTTTAAAAAACCCACAAAACAAAGACAGTGAAAGAGAGAGAAATTCTTACAAAATCCGTTCAGGGTCTCTGATGCAACCTGGATTGACCATATCTAGACCCACAGCTGGATGAGACAGAAGGCTGGACACTCTTGGGGCTGAGAGGATTGGTGAGGTTGGGTTAGCAAACGCAGATACTTTAAAGTAACACTGCGGGGAACACACCCCATGGGTCTCAAATCTCCAGGTACAAGGGAATCTTCCTACATCAAAACATGCATGGGAAAACCAGAAGATGGTATGCCATGAGATCGGGAAAGGTTTCTACAACGCACCTCATTTCTCCTCTCCTTGTGCTCGGGTTCGCCATTCCAGCCGCTTGACTAACCATCTCCCTACTTGGAGAATCAGCACCTTTAACCTCCTGATTGTACAGGTTGCAATTTGTCCTGAGGATGAACAGGAAGACACGGAACCAACGAGAGACGAGCCCTAGGTGTTGGGACAGGCATAGGTCACTCCATTTTCCCATCAGGAAGAAGAATGAACCACAGGCTCAGCCTGCCCCCCAGAACCAAAATAGGGCCTGAAGCAATCCTGCGCTTTTGCGGCCAGCTCCCAAAAAAGCGAGGAGACAAATGGAGCTCAGGGGCACTGCAATTCACAAACGTGCAGAGTTATAAATGAGAACTCTCGTCCACAAATATATTGAGGGAAGGCAACGAAGAGGATTTGAAAGCAAGGCAGATTTGCAGGAAACAGATTTCAGGAGGTAGATTCGACTCGCCTTTAAAGCACATGAAAAGCGGCAAAACGTTGACAATGATGCCCTTGGCCAAAAAGGGCGTATGCGTTTTTTCCTGAATATATTCAGGAAAAAACGCATACGCCCTTTTTGGCCAACCAAGCAAGCCGGAAGGGCAAATCAGCGCTACAAAGAAGTCTCGCTTGCCCTCGGTCAAAAGGGCCATGCTGAACAAAGTGTAAAAACCAGAAAAGCAGGACAGGCCATGGAGACATGGGAGCCTTGCTACCCTGATGGGCGGGATGTAAATTGCCAACAGGCACTCTGGAGAAGAGTACGGTGTGTCCTGAAACAAGTAATAAACACAGCGTAGAGAGCATAGGGCACTTCCACTCATGGGCGTATAAATTGGGAAAACTAAAAATCAACAAGACACAGGCACCCTAAAGTTTACGGCTGCTCTGTTTCCAAGAACCTCCGCTTCGGTACACCTTCAATATCCCAGGAAAGAGAAAAATGGATAAAGAAATGGTGGTACTTGGCACAATGGAATATCACTCAGCCATGAAATCAATGTCATAAGGCTAGTTAGCAGCATGATGAGTGGATTTAGGTACGATGATTCTAAGTGAAATAAGTCACACAGAAAAAGACACTTATCCTAAGATATCGCTTATAGAGGGAATGTCAAAATCGCTACACTTGAACTGAATTACAAAACAGAACAGAGTCACACCTTTAGAAGACACACTATGGCTGCTTAACCGGAAAGGTGAGGTGGGGTGATGCATAAAACAAGGGTTTGAAATTAGCTCAGAGACCGCTCCATAAGCCAAATATGTAATAGACAAGGCCTACTCCCTGCTCAGTGAACTGGACTCAACACACCCTAGTCACCACACAAGAATATACCTGACTAGTAAGAATCTGAAAACCTATGTATCGATATCTCTCTGCAAGTGAATCAAGAGGGTGTAAAGCGGCATCAACACAGCAGGGAAAAGCAGCCAAACCCCATTCTAAACATACATTACTTTAAAAAACCCACAAAACAAAGACAGTGAAAGAGAGAGAAATTCTTACAAAATCCGTTCAGGGTCTATGATGCAACCTGGATTGACCATATCTAGACCCACAGCTGGATGAGACATAAGGCTGGACACTCTTGGGGCTGAGAGGATTGGTGAGGTTGGGTGAGCAAACGCAGATACTTTAAAGTAACAGTGCGGGGAACACACCCCATGGGTCTCAAATCTCCAGGTACAAGGGCGTCTTCCTACATCAAAACATGCATGGGAAACCCAGAAGATGGTATGCCATGAGATCGGGAAAGGTTTCTAAAACTCACCTCATTTCTCCTCTCATTGTGCTCGGGTTCACCATTCCAGCTGCTTGACTAACCATCTCCTTATTTGGAGAATCAGCACCTTTAACCTCCTGATTGTACAGGTTGCAATTTGTCCTGAGGATGAACGGGAAGATGCGGAACCAACGAGAGACGAGCCTTAGGTGTTGAGACAGGCATAGGTCACTCCATTTTCCCATCAGGAAGAAGAATGAACCACAGGCTCAGCCTGCCCCCCAGAACCAAAATAGGGCCTGAAGCAATCCTGCGCTTTTGCGGCCAGCTCCCAAAAAAGCGAGGAGACAAATGGAGCTCAGGGGCACTGCAATTCACAAACGTGCAGAGTTATAAATGAGAACTCTCGTCCACAAATATATTGAGGGAAGGCAACGAAGAGGATTTGAAAGCAAGGCAGATTTGCAGGAAACAGATTTCAGGAGGTAGATTCGACTCGCCTTTAAAGCACATGAAAAGCGGCAAAACGTTGACAATGATGCCCTTGGCCAAAAAGGGCGTATGCGTTTTTTCCTGAATATATTCAGGAAAAAACGCATACGCCCTTTTTGGCCAACCAAGCAAGCCGGAAGGGCAAATCAGCGCTACAAAGAAGTCTCGCTTGCCCTCGGTCAAAAGGGCCATGCTGAACAAAGTGTAAAAACCAGAAAAGCAGGACAGGCCATGGAGACATGGGAGCCTTGCTACGCTGATGGGCGGGATGTAAATTGCCAACAGGCACTCTGGAGAAGAGTACGGTGTGTCCTGAAACAAGTAATAAACACAGCGTAGAGAGCATAGGGCACTTCCACTCATGGGCGTATAAATTGGGAAAACTAAAAATCAACAAGACACAGGCACCCTAAAGTTTACGGCTGCTCTGTTTCCAAGAACCTCCGCTTCGGTACACCTTCAATATCCCAGGAAAGAGAAAAATGGATAAAGAAATGGTGGTACTTGGCACAATGGAATATCACTCAGCCATGAAATCAATGTCATAAGGCTAGTTAGCAGCATGATGAGTGGATTTAGGTACGATGATTCTAAGTGAAATAAGTCACACAGAAAAAGACACTTATCCTAAGATATCGCTTATAGAGGGAATGTCAAAATCGCTACACTTGAACTGAATTACAAAACAGAACAGAGTCACACCTTTAGAAGACACAGTAGGGCTGCTTAACGGGAAAGGTGAGGTGGGGTGATGCATAAAACAAGGGTTTGAAATTAGCTCAGAGACTGCTCCATAAGCCAAATATGTAATAGACAAGGCCTACTCCCTGCTCAGTGAACTGGACTCAACACACCCTAGTCACCACACAAGAATATATCTGACTAGTAAGAATCTGAAAACCTATGTATCGATATCTCTCTGCAAGTGAATCAAGAGGGTGTAAAGCGGCATCAACACAGCAGGGAAAAGCAGCCAAGCCCGATTCTAAACATAAATTACTTTAAAAAACCCACAAAACAAAGACAGTGAAAGAGAGAGAAATTCTTACAAAATCCGTTCAGGGTCTATGATGTAACCTGGATTGGCCATATCTAGACCCACAGCATGATGAGACATAAGGCTGGACACTCTTGGGGCTGAGAGGATTGGTGAGGTTGGGTGAGCAAACGCAGATACTTTAAAGTAACACTGCGGGGAACACACCCCATGGGTCTCAAATCTCCAGGTACAAGGGAATCTTCCTACATCAAAACATGCATGGGAAAGCCAGAAGATTGTATGCCGTGAGATCGGGAAAGGTTTCTAAAACGCACCTCATTTCTCCTCTCCTTGTGCTCGGGTTCGCCATTCCTGCCGCTTGACTAACCATCTCCCTACTTGGAGAATCAGCACCTTTAACCTCCTGTTTCGTCCAGGTTGCAATTTGTCCTGAGGATGAACGGGAAGACGGGGAACCAACGAAAGACTAGCCCTAGGTTTTGGGACAGGCACAGGTCACTCCATTTTCCCATCAGGAAGAAGAATGAACCACAGGCTCAGCCTGCCCCCCAGAACCAAAATAGGGCCTGAAGCAATCCTGCGCTTTTGCGGCCAGCTCCCAAAAAAGCGAGGAGACAAATGGAGCTCAGGGGCACTGCAATTCACAAACGTGCAGAGTTATAAATGAGAACTCTCGTCCACAAATATATTGAGGGAAGGCAACGAAGAGGATTTGAAAGCAAGGCAGATTTGCAGGAAACAGATTTCAGGAGGTAGATTCGACTCGCCTTTAAAGCACATGAAAAGCGGCAAAACGTTGACAATGATGCCCTTGGCCAAAAAGGGCGTATGCGTTTTTTCCTGAATATATTCAGGAAAAAACGCATACGCCCTTTTTAGCCAACCAAGCAAGCCGGAAGGGCAAATCAGCGCTACAAAGAAGTCTCGCTTGCCCTCGGTCAAAAGGGCCATGCTGAACAAAGTGTAAAAACCAGAAAAGCAGGACAGGCCATGGAGACATGGGAGCCTTGCTACGCTGATGGGCGGGATGTAAATTGCCAACAGGCACTCTGGAGAAGAGTACGGTGTGTCCTGAAACAAGTAATAAACACAGCGTAGAGAGCATAGGACACTTCCACTCAAGGGCGTATAAATTGGGAAAACTAAAAATCAACAAGACACAGGCACCCTAAAGTTTACGGCTGCTCTGTTTCCAAGAACCTCCACTTCGGTACACCTTCAATATCCCAGGAAAGAGAAAAATGGATAAAGAAATGGTGGTACTTGGCACAATGGAATATCACTCAGCCATGAAATCAATGTCATAAGGCTAGTTAGCAGCATGATGAGTGGATTTAGATACGATGATTCTAAGTGAAATAAGTCACACAGAAAAAGACACTTATCCTAAGATATCGCTTATAGAGGGAATGTCAAAATTGCTACACTTGAACTGAATTACAAAACAGAACAGAGTCACACCTTTAGAAGACACACTAGGGCTGCTTAACGGGAAAGGTGAGGTGGGGTGATGCATAAAACAAGGGTTTGAAATTAGCTCAGAGACCGCTCCATAAGCCAAATATGTAATAGACAAGGCCTACTCCCTGCTCAGTGAACTGGACTCAACACACCCTAGTCACCACACAAGAATATATCTGACTAGTAAGAATCTGAAAACCTATGTATCGATATCTCTCTGCAAGTGAATCAAGAGGGTGTAAAGCGGCATCAACACAGCAGGGAAAAGCAGCCAAGCCCGATTCTAAACATAAATTACTTTAAAAAACCCACAAAACAAAGACAGTGAAAGAGAGAGAAATTCTTACAAAATCCGTTCAGGGTCTATGATGCAACCTGGATTGACCATATCTAGACCCACAGCTGGATGAGACAGAAGGCTGGACACTCTTGGGGCTGAGAGGATTGGTGAGGTTGGGTGAGCAAACGCAGATACTTTAAAGTAACACTGCGGGGAACACACCCCATGGGTCTCAAATCTCCAGGTACAAGGGCGTCTTCCTACATCAAAACATGCATGGGAAACCCAGAAGATGGTATGCCATGAGATCGGGAAAGGTTTCTAAAACTCACCTCATTTCTCCTCTCATTGTGCTCGGGTTCACCATTCCAGCTGCTTGACTAACCATCTCCTTATTTGGAGAATCAGCACCTTTAACCTCCTGATTGTACAGGTTGCAATTTGTCCTGAGGATGAACGGGAAGATGCGGAACCAACGAGAGACGAGCCTTAGGTGTTGAGACAGGCATAGGTCACTCCATTTTCCCATCAGGAAGAAGAATGAACCACAGGCTCAGCCTGCCCCCCAGAACCAAAATAGGGCCTGAAGCAATCCTGCGCTTTTGCGGCCAGCTCCCAAAAAAGCGAGGAGACAAATGGAGCTCAGGGGCACTGCAATTCACAAACGTGCAGAGTTATAAATGAGAACTCTCGTCCACAAATATATTGAGGGAAGGCAACGAAGAGGATTTGAAAGCAAGGCAGATTTGCAGGAAACAGATTTCAGGAGGTAGATTCGACTCGCCTTTAAAGCATATGAAAAGCGGCAAAACGTTGACAATGATGCCCTTGGCCAAAAAGGGCGTATGCGTTTTTTCCTGAATATATTCAGGAAGAAACGCATACGCCCTTTTTGGCCAACCAAGCAAGCCGGAAGGGCAAATCAGCGCTACAAAGAAGTCTCGCTTGCCCTCGGTCAAAAGGGCCATGCTGAACAAATTGTAAAAACCAGAAAAGCAGGACAGGCCATAAAGACATGGGAGCGTTGCTACGCTGATGGGCGTGATGTTAATTGCCAACAGGCACTCTGGAGAAGAGTACGGTGTGTCCTGAAACAAGTAATAAACACAGCGTAGAGAGCATAGGGCACTTCCACTCATGGGCGTATAAATTGGGAAAACTAAAAATCAACAAGACACAGGCACCCTAAAGTTTACGGCTGCTCTGTTTCCAAGAACCTCCGCTTCGGTACACCTTCAATATCCCAGGAAAGAGAAAAATGGATAAAGAAATGGTGGTACTTGGCACAATGGAATATCACTCAGCCATGAAATCAATGTCATAAGGCTAGTTAGCAGCATGATGAGTGGATTTAGGTACGATGATTCTAAGTGAAATAAGTCACACAGAAAAAGTCACTTATCCTAAGATATCGCTTATAGAGGGAATGTCAAAATCGCTACACTTGAACTGAATTACAAAACAGAACAGAGTCACACCTTTAGAAGACACACTAGGGCTGCTTAACGGGAAAGGTGAGGTGGGGTGATGCATAAAACAAGGGTTTGAAATTAGCTCAGAGACCACTCCATAAGCCAAATATGTAATAGACAAGGCCTACTCCCTGCTCAGTGAACTTGACTCAACACACCCTAGTCACCACACAAGAATATATCTGACTAGTAAGAATCTGAAAACCTATGTATCGATATCTCTCTGCAAGTGAATCAAGAGGGTGTAAAGCGGCATCGACACAGCAGGGAAAAGCAGCCAAAACCCATTCTAAACATACATTACTTTAAAAAACCCACAAAGCAAAGACAGTGAAAGAGAGAGAAATTCTTACAAAATCCGTTCAGGGTCTCTGATGCAACCTGGATTGACCATATCTAGACCCACAGCTGGATGAGACATAAGGCTGGACACTCTTGGGGCTGAGAGGATTGGTGAGTTTGGATGAGCAAACGCAGATACTTTAAGGTAACACTGCGGGGAACACACCCCATGGGTCTCAAATCTCCAGGTACAAGGGCATCTTCCTACATCAAAACATGCATGGGAAACCCAGAAGATGGTATGCCATGAGATCGGGAAAGGTTTCTAAAATGCACCTCATTTCTCCTCTCCTTGTGCTCGGGTTCACCATTCCATCTGCTTGACTAATCATCTCCCTACTTGGAGAATCAGCACCTTTAACCTCCTGATTGTACAGGTTGCAATTTGTCCTGAGGATGAACGGGAAGACGTGGAAACAACGAGAGACGAGCCCTAGGTGTTGGGACAGGCATAGGTCACTCCATTTTCCCATCAGGAAGAAGAATGAACCACAGGCTCAGCCTACCCCCCAGAACCAAAATAGGGCCTGAAGCAATCCTGGGCTTTTGCGGCCAGCTCCCAAAAAAGCGAGGATACAAATGGAGCTCAGGGGCACTGCAATTCACAAACGTGCAGAGTTATAAATGAGAACTCTCGTCCACAAATATATTGAGGGAAGGCAACGAAGAGGATTTGAAAGCAAGGCAGATTTGCAGGAAACAGATTTCAGGAGGTAGATTCGACTCGCATTTAAAGCACATGAAAAGCGGCAAAACGTTGACAATGATGCCCTTGGCCAAAAAGGGCGTATGCGTTTTTTCCTGAATATATTCAGGAAAAAACGCATACGCCCTTTTTGGCCAACCAAGCAAGCCGGAAGGGCAAATCAGCGCTACAAAGAAGTCTCGCTTGCCCTCGGTCAAAAGGGCCATGCTGAACAAAGTGTAAAAACCAGAAAAGCAGGACAGGCCATGGAGACATGGGAGCCTTGCTACCCTGATGGGCGGGATGTAAATTGCCAACAGGCACTCTGGAGAAGAGTACGGTGTGTCTTGAAACAAGTAATAAACACAGCGTAGAGAGCATAGGGCACTTCCACTCATGGGCGTATAAATTGGGAAAACTAAAAATCAACAAGACACAGGCACCCTAAAGTTTACGGCTGCTCTGTTTCCAAGAACCTCCGCTTCGATACACCTTCAATATCCCAGATAAGAGAAAAATGGATAAAGAAATGGTGGTACTTGGCACAATGGAATATCACTCAGCCATGAAATCAATGTCATAAGGCTAGTTAGCAGCATGATGAGTGGATTTAGGTACGATGATTCTAAGTGAAATAAGTCACACAGAAAAAGACACTTATCCTAAGATATCGCTTATAGAGGGAATGTCAAAATCGCTACACTTGAAATGAATTACAAAACAGAACAAAGTCACACCTTTAGAAGACACACTATGGCTGCTTAACCGGAAAGGTGAGGTGGGGTGATGCATAAAACAAGGGTTTGAAATTAGCTCAGACACCGCTCCATAAGCCAAATATGTAATAGACAAGGCCTACTCCCTGCTCAGTGAACTGGACTCAACACACCCTAGTCACCACACAAGAATATATCTGACTAGTAAGAATCTGAAAACCTATGTATCGATATCTCTCTGCAAGTGAATCAAGAGGGTGTAAAGCGGCATCAACACAACAGGGAAAAGCAGCCAAACCCCATTCTAAACATACATTACTTTAAAAAACCCACAAAACAAAGACAGTGAAAGAGAGAGAAATTCTTACAAAATCCGTTCAGGGTCTATGATGCAACCTGGATTGACCATATCTAGACCCACAGCTGGATGAGACATAAGGCTGGACACTCTTGGGGCTGAGAGGATTGGTGAGGTTGGGTGAGCAAACGCAGATACTTTAAAGTAACACTGCGGGGAACACACCCCATGGGTCTCAAATCTCCAGGTACAAGGGCGTCTTCCTACATCAAAACATGCATGGGAAACCCAGAAGATGGTATGCCATGAGATCAGGAAAGGTTTCTAAAACGCACCTCATTTCTCCTCTCATTGTGCTCGGGTTCACCATTCCAGCTGCTTGACTAACCATCTCCCTATTTGGAGAATCAGCACCTTTAACCTCCTGATTGTACAGGTTGCAATTTGTCCTGAGGATGAACGGGAAGATGCGGAACCAACGAGAGACGAGCCTTAGGTGTTGAGACAGGCATAGGTCACTCCATTTTCCCATCAGGAAGAAGAATGAACCACAGGCTCAGCCTGCCCCCCAGAACCAAAATAGGGCCTGAAGCAATCCTGCGCTTTTGCGGCCAGCTCCCAAAAAAGCGAGGAGACAAATGGAGCTCAGGGGCACTGCAATTCACAAACGTGCAGAGTTATAAATGAGAACTCTCGTCCACAAATATATTGAGGGAAGGCAACGAAGAGGATTTGAAAGCAAGGCAGATTTGCAGGAAACAGATTTCAGGAGGTAGATTCGACTCGCCTTTAAAGCATATGAAAAGCGGCAAAACGTTGACAATGATGCCCTTGGCCAAAAAGGGCGTATGCGTTTTTTCCTGAATATATTCAGGAAGAAACGCATACGCCCTTTTTGGCCAACCAAGCAAGCCAGAAGGGCAAATCAGCACTACAAAGAAGTCTCGCTTGCCCTCGGTCAAAAGGGCCATGCTGAACAAATTGTAAAAACCAGAAAAGCAGGACAGGGCATGGAGACATGGGAGCCTTGCTACGCTGATGGGCGGGATGTAAATTGCCAACAGGCACTCTGGAGAAGAGTACGGTGTGTCCTGAAACAAGTAATAAACACAGCGTAGAGAGCATAGGGCACTTCCACTCATGGGCATATAAATTGGGAAAACTAAAAATCAACAAGACACAGGCACCCTAAAGTTTACGGCTGCTCTGTTTCCAAGAACCTCCGCTTCGGTACACCTTCAATATCCCAGGAAAGAGAAAAATGGATAAAGAAATGGTGGTACTTGGCACAATGGAATATCACTCAGCCATGAAATCAATGTCATAAGGCTAGTTAGCAGCATGATGAGTGGATTTAGGTACGATGATTCTAAGTGAAATAAGTCACACAGAAAAAGACACTTATCCTAAGATATCGCTTATAGAGGGAATGTCAAAATCGCTACACTTGAACTGAATTACAAAACAGAACAGAGTCACACCTTTAGAAGACACACTATGGCTGCTTATCGGGAAAGGTGAGGTGGGGTGATGCATAAAACAAGAGTTTGAAATTAGCTCAGACACCGCTGCATAAGCCAAATATGTAATAGACAAGGCCTACGCCCTGCTCAGTGAACTGGACTCAACAACCCCTAGTCACCGCACAGGAATATATCTGAGTAGTATGAATCTGAAAACCAATGTATCGATATCTCTCTGCAAGTGAATCAAGAGGGTGTAAAGCGGCATAAACACAGCAGGGAAAAGCAGCCAAACCCCATTCTAAACATACATTACTTTAAAAAACCCACAAAGCAAAGACAGTGAAAGAGAGAGAAATTCTTACAAAATCCGTTCAGGGTCTCTGATGCAACCTGGATTGACCATATCTAGACCCACAGCTGGATGAGACATAAGGCTGGACACTCTTGGGGCTGAGCGGATTGGTGAGGTTGGGTGAGCAAATGCAGATACTTTAAAGTAATACCGCGGGGTACCCACACCATGGGTCTCAAATCTCCAGGTACAAGGGAATCTTCCTACATCAAAACATGCATGGGAAAGCCAGAAGATGGTATGCCGTGAGATCGGGAAAGGTTTCTAAAGCGCACCTCATTTCTCCTCTCCTTGTGCTCGGGTTCGCCATTCCAGCCGCTTGACTAACCATCTCTCTACTTGGAGAATCAGCACCTTTAACCTCCTGTTTCGTCCAGGTTGCAATTTGTCCTGAGGATGAACGGGAAGACGGGGAACCAACGAGAGACTAGCCCTAGGTGTTGGGACAGGCACAGGTCACTCCATTTTCCCATCAGGAAGAAGAATGAACCACAGGCTCAGCCTACCCCCAGAACCAAAATAGGTCCTGAAGCAATCCTGCGCTTTTGCGGCCAGCTCCCAAAAAAGCGAGGAGACAAATGGAGCTCAGGGGCACTGCAATTCACAAACGTGCAGAGTTATAAATGAGAACTCTCATCCACAAATATATTGAGGGAAGGCAACGAAGAGGATTTGAAAGCAAGGCAGATTTGCAGGAAACAGATTTCAGGAGGTAGATTCGACTCGCCGTTAAAGCACATGAAAAGCGGCAAAACGTTGACAATGATGCCCTTGGCCAAAAAGGGCTTATGCGTTTTTTCCTGAATATATTCAGGAAAAAACGCATAAGCCCTTTTTGGCCAACCAAGCAAGCCGGAAGGGCAAATCAGCGCTACAAAGAAGTCTCGCTTGCCCTCGGTCAAAAGGGCCATGCTGAACAAAGTGTAAAAACCAGAAAAGCAGGACAGGCCATGGAGACATGGGAGCCTTGCTACGCTGATGGGCGGGATGTAAATTGCCAACAGGCACTCTGGAGAAGAGTATGGTGTGTCCTGAAACAAGTAATAAACACAGCGTAGAGAGCATAGGGCACTTCCGCTCATGGGCGTATAAATTGGGAAAACTAAAAATCAACAAGACACAGGCACCCTAAAGTTTACGGCTGCTCTGTTTCCAAGAACCTCCGCTTCGGTACACCTTCAATATCCCAGGAAAGAGAAAAATGGATAAAGAAATGGTAGTACTTGGCACAATGGAATATCACTCAGCCATGAAATCAATGTCATAAGGCTAGTTAGCAGCATGATGAGTGGATTTAGATACGATGATTCTAAGTGAAATAAGTCACACAGAAAAAGACACTTATCCTAAGATATCGCTTATAGAGGGAATGTCAAAATCGCTACACTTGAACTGAATTACAAAACAGAACAGAGTCACACCTTTAGAAGACACACTATGGCTGCTTAACGGGAAAGGTGAGGTGGGGTGATGCATAAAACAAGGGTTTCAAATTAGCTCAGAGACCGCTCCATAAGCCAAATATGTAATAGACAAGGCCTACTCCCTGCTCAGTGAACTGGACTCAACACACCCTAGTCACCACACAAGAATATATCTGACTAGTAAGAATCTGAAAACCTATGTATCGATATCTCTCTGCAAGTGAATCAAGAGGGTGTAAAGCGGCATCAACACAGCAGGGAAAAGCAGCCAAGCCCGATTCTAAACATAAATTACTTTAAAAAACCCACAAAACAAAGACAGTGAAAGAGAGAGAAATTCTTACAAAATCCATTCAGGGTCTATGATGCAACCTGGATTGACCATATCTAGACCCACAGCTGGATGAGACAGAAGGCTGGACACTCTTGGGGCTGAGAGGATTGGTGAGGTTGGGTGAGCAAACGCAGATACTTTAAAGTAACACTGCGGGGAACACACCCCATGGGTCTCAAATCTCCAGGTACAAGGGCATCTTCCTACATCAAAACATGCATGGGAAACCCAGAAGATGGTATGCCATGAGATCGGGAAAGGTTTCTAAAACGCACCTCATTTCTCCTCTCATTGTGCTCGGGTTCACCATTCCAGCTGCTTGACTAACCATCTCCCTACTTGGAGAATCAGCACCTTTAACCTCCTGTTTCGTCCAGGTTGCAATTTGTCCTGAGGATGAACGGGAAGACGGGGAACCAACGAGAGACTAGCCCTAGGTGTTGGGACAGGCACAGGTCACTCCATTTTCCCATCAGGAAGAAGAATGAACCACAGGCTCAGCCTGCCCCCCAGAACCAAAATAGGGCCTGAAGCAATCCTGCGCTTTTGCGGCCAGCTCCCAAAAAAGCGAGGAGACAAATGGAGCTCAGGGGCACTGCAATTCAAAAACGTGCAGAGTTATAAATGAGAACACTCGTCCACAAATATATTGAGGGAAGGAAACGAAGAGGATTTGAAAGCAAGGCAGATTTGCAGGAAACAGATTTCAGGAGGTAGATTCGACTCGCCTTTAAAGCACATGAAAAGCGGCAAAAGGTTGACAATGATGCCCTTGGCCAAAAAGGGCGTATGCGTTTTTTCCTGAATATATTCAGGAAAAAACGCATACGCCCTTTTTGGCCAACCAAGCAAGACGGAAGGGAAAATCAGCGCTACAAAGAAGTCTCGCTTGCCCTCGGTCAAAAGGGCCATGCTGAACAAAGTGTAAAAACCAGAAAAGCAGGACAGGCCATGGAGACATGGGAGCCTTGCTACGCTGAGGGGCGGGATGTAAATTGCCAACAGGCACCCTGGAGAAGAGTACGGTGTGTCCTGAAACAAGTAATAAACACAGCGTAGAGAGCATAGGGCACTTCCACTCATGGGCGTATAAATTGGGAAAACTAAAAATCAACAAGACACAGGCACCCTAAAGTTTACGGCTGCTCTGTTTCCAAGAACCTCCGCTTCGGTACACCTTCAATATCCCAGGAAAGAGAAAAATGGATAAAGAAATGGTGGTACTTGGCACAATGGAATATCACTCAGCCATGAAATCAATGTCATAAGGCTAATTAGCAGCATGATGAGTAGATTTAGGTACGATGATTCTAAGTGAAATAAGTCACACAGAAAAAGACACTTATCCTAAGATATCGCTTATAGAGGGAATATCAAAATCGCTACACTTGAACTGAATTACAAAACAGAACAGAGGCACACCTTTAGAAGACACACTATGGCTGCTTAACCGGAAAGGTGAGGTGGGGTGATGCATAAAACAAGGGTTTGAAATTAGCTCAGACACCGCTCCATAAGCCAAATATGTAATAGACAAGGCCTACTCCCTGCTCAGTGAACTGGACTCAACACCCCCTAGTCACCGCACAAGAATATATCTGACTAGTATGAATCTGAAAACCTATGTATTGATATCTCTCTGCAAGTGAATCAAGAGGGTGTAAAGCGGCATAAACACAGCAGGGAAAAGCAGCCAAACCCCATTCTAAACATACATTACTTTAAAAAACCCACAAAGCAAAGACAGTGAAAGAGAGAGAAATTCTTACAAAATCCGTTCAGGGTCTCTGATGCAACCTGGATTGACCATATCTAGACCCACAGCTGGATGAGACATAAGGCTGGACACTCTTGGGGCTGAGAGGATTGGTGAGGTTGGGTGAGCAAATGCAGATACTTTAAAGTAATACCGCGGGGTACCCACCCCATGGGTCTCAAATCTCCAGGTACAAGGGAATCTTCCTACATCTAAACAGGCATGGGAAACCCAGAAGATGGTATGCCGTGAGATCGGGAAAGGTTTCTAAAACGCACCTCATTTCTCCTCTCCTTGTGCTCGGGTTCGCCATTCCAGCCGCTTGACTAACCATCTCTCTACTTGGAGAATCAGCACCTTTAACCTCCTGTTTCGTCCAGGTTGCAATTTGTCCTGAGGATGAACGGGAAGACGGGGAACCAACGAGAGACTAGCCCTAGGTGTTGGGACAGGCACAGGTCACTCCATTTTCCCATCAGGAAGAAGAATGAACCACAGGCTCAGCCTACCCCCCAGAACCAAAATAGGTCCTGAAGCAATCCTGCGCTTTTGCGGCCAGCTCCCAAAAAAGCGAGGAGACAAATGGAGCTCAGGGGCACTGCAATTCACAAACGTGCAGAGTTATAAATGAGAACTCTCATCCACAAATATATTGAGGGAAGGCAACGAAGAGGATTTGAAAGCAAGGCAGATATGCAGGAAACAGATTTCAGGAGGTAGATTCGACTCGCCGTTAAAGCACATGAAAAGCGGCAAAACGTTGACAATGATGCCCTTGGCCAAAAAGGGCTTATGCGTTTTTTCCTGAATATATTCAGGAAAAAACGCATAAGCCCTTTTTAGCCAACCAAGCAAGACGGAAGGGAAAATCAGCGCTACAAAGAAGTCTCGCTTGCCCTCGGTCAAAAGGGCCATGCTGAACAAAGTGTAAAAACCAGAAAAGCAGGACAGGCCATGGAGACATGGGAGCCTTGCTACGCTGATGGGCGGGATGTAAATTGCCAACAGGCACTCTGGAGAAGAGTACGGTGTGTCCTGAAACAAGTAATAAACACAGCGTAGAGAGCATAGGGCATTTCCACTCATGGGCGTATAAATTGGGAAAACTAAAAATCAACAAGACACAGGCACCCTAAAGTTTACGGCTGCTCTGTTTCCAAGAACCTCCGCTTCGGTACACCTTCAATATCCCAGGAAAGAGAAAAATGGATAAAGAAATGGTAGTACTTGGCACAATGGAATATCACTCAGCCATGAAATCAATGTCATAAGGCTAGTTAGCAGCATGATGAGTGGATTTAGATACGATGATTCTAAGTGAAATAAGTCACACAGAAAAAGACACTTATCCTAAGATATCGCTTATAGAGGGAATGTCAAAATCGCTACACTTGAACTGAATTACAAAACAGAACAGAGTCACACCTTTAGAAGACACACTATGGCTGCTTAACGGGAAAGGTGAGGTGGGGTGATGCATAAAACAAGGGTTTGAAATTAGCTCAGACACCGCTCCATAAGCCAAATATGTAATAGACAAGGCCTACTCCCTGCTCAGTGAACTGGACTCAACACACCCTAGTCACCACACAAGAATATATCTGACTAGTAAGAATCTGAAAACCTATGTATCGATATCTCTCTGCAAGTGAATCAAGAGGGTGTAAAGCGGCATCAACACAGCAGGGAAAAGCAGCCAAGCCCGATTCTAAACATAAATTACTTTAAAAAACCCACAAAACAAAGACAGTGAAAGAGAGAGAAATTCTTACAAAATCCGTTCAGGGTCTATGATGCAACCTGGATTGACCATATCTAGACCCACAGCTGGATGAGACAGAAGGCTGGACACTCTTGGGGCTGAGAGGATTGGTGAGGTTGGGTGAGCAAACGCAGATACTTTAAAGTAACACTGCGGGGAACACACCCCATGGGTCTCAAATCTCCAGGTACAAGGGCATCTTCCTACATCAAAACATGCATGGGAAACCCAGAAGATGGTATGCCATGAGATCGGGAAAGGTTTCTAAAACGCACCTCATTTCTCCTCTCCTTGTGCTCGGGTTCGCCATTCCAGCCGCTTGACTAACCATCTCCCTACTTGGAGAATCAGCACCTTTAAACTACTGTTTCGTCCAGGTTGCAATTTGTCCTGAGGATGAACGGGAAGACGCGGAACCAACGAGAGACGAGCCCTAGGTGTTGGGACAGGCATAGGTCACTCCATTTTCCCATCAGGAAGAAGAATGAACCACAGGCTCAGCCTACCCCCCAGAACCAAAATAGGGCCTGAAGCAATCCTGGGCTTTTGCGGCCAGCTCCCAAAAAAGCGAGGAGACAAATGGAGCTCAGGGGCACCGCAATTCACAAACGTGCAGAGTTATAAATGAGAACTCTCGTCCACAAATATATTGAGGGAAGGCAACGAAGAGGATTTGAAATCAAGGCAGATTTGCAGGAAACAGATTTCAGGAGGTAGATTCGACTCGCCGTTAAAGCACATGAAAAGCGGCAAAACGTTGACAATGATGCCCTTGGCCAAAAAGGGCTTATGCGTTTTTTCCTGAATATATTCAGGAAAAAACGCATAAGCCCTTTTTGGCCAACCAAGCAAGACGGAAGGGAAAATCAGCGTTACAAAGAAGTCTCGCTTGCCCTCGGTCAAAAGGGCCATGCTGAACAAAGTGTAAAAACCAGAAAAGCAGGACAGGCCATGGAGACACGGGAGCCTTGCTACGCTGATGGGCGGGATGTAAATTGCCAACAGGCACTCTGGAGAAGAGTACGGTGTGTCCTGAAACAAGTAATAAACACAGCGTAGAGAGCATAGGGCACTTCCACTCATGGGCGTATAAATTGGGAAAACTAAAAATCAACAAGACACAGGCACCCTAAAGTTTACGGCTGCTCTGTTTCCAAGAACCTCCGCTTCGGTACACCTTCAATATCCCAGGAAAGAGAAAAATGGATAAAGAAATGGTAGTACTTGGCACAATGGAATATAACTCAGCCATGAAATCAATGTCATAAGGCTAGTTAGCAGCATGATGAGTGGATTTAGATACGATGATTCTAAGTGAAATAAGTCACACAGAAAAAGACACTTATCCTAAGATATCGCTTATAGAGGGAATGTCAAAATCGCTACACTTGAACTGAATTACAAAACAGAACAGAGTCACACCTTTAGAAGACACACTATGGCTGCTTAACGGGAAAGGTGAGGTGGGGTGATGCATAAAACAAGGGTTTGAAATTAGCTCAGAGACCGCTCCATAAGCCAAATATGTAATAGACAAGGCCTACTCCCTGCTCAGTGAACTGGACTCAACACACCCTAGTCACCACACAAGAATATATCTGACTAGTAAGAATCTGAAAACCTATGTATCGATATCTCTCTGCAAGTGAATCAAGAGGGTGTAAAGCGGCATCAACACAGCAGGGAAAAGCAGCCAAGCCCGATTCTAAACATAAATTACTTTAAAAAACCCACAAAACAAAGACAGTGAAAGAGAGAGAAATTCTTACAACATCCGTTCAGGGTCTATGATGCAACCTGGATTGACCATATCTAGACCCACAGCTGGATGAGACAGAAGGCTGGACACTCTTGGGGCTGAGAGGATTGGTGAGGTTGGGTGAGCAAACGCAGATACTTTAAAGTAACACTGCGGGGAACACACCCCATGGGTCTCAAATCTCCAGGTACAAGGGCATCTTCCTACATCAAAACATGCATGGGAAACCCAGAAGATGGTATGCCATGAGATCGGGAAAGGTTTCTAAAACGCACCTCATTTCTCCTCTCATTGTGCTCGGGTTCACCATTCCAGCTGCTTGACTAACCATCTCCCTATTTGGAGAATCAGCACCTTTAACCTCCTGATTGTACAGGTTGCAATTTGTCCTGAGGATGAACGGGAAGACGCGGAACCAACGAGAGACGAGCCCTAGGTTTTGGGACAGGCATAGGTCACTCCATTTTCCCATCAGGAAGAAGAATGAACCACAGGCTCAGCCTGCCCCCCAGAACCAAAATAGGGCCTGAAGCAATCCTGCGCTTTTGCGGCCAGCTCCCAAAAAAGCGAGGAGACAAATGGAGCTCAGGGGCACTGCAATTCACAAACGTGCAGAGTTATAAATGAGAACTCTCGTCCACAAATATATTGAGGGAAGGCAACGAAGAGGATTTGAAAGCAAGGCAGATTTGCAGGAAACAGATTTCAGGAGGTAGATTCGACTCGCCTTTAAAGCATATGAAAAGCGGCAAAACGTTGACAATGATGCCCTTGGCCAAAAAGGGCGTATGCGTTTTTTCCTGAATATATTTAGGAAGAAACGCATACGCCCTTTTTGGCCAACCAAGCAAGCCGGAAGGGCAAATCAGCACTACAAAGAAGTCTCGCTTGCCCTCGGTCAAAAGGGCCATGCTGAACAAATTGTAAAAACCAGAAAAGCAGGACAGGCCATGGAGACATGGGAGCCTTGCTACGCTGATGGGCGGGATGTAAATTGCCAACAGGCACTCTGGAGAAGAGTACGGTGTGTCCTGAAACAAGTAATAAACACAGCGTAGAGAGCATAGGGCACTTCCACTCATGGGCGTATAAATTGGGAAAACTAAAAATCAACAAGACACAGGCACCCTAAAGTTTACGGCTGCTCTGTTTCCAAGAACCTCCGCTTCGGTACACCTTCAATATCCCAGGAAAGAGAAAAATGGATAAAGAAATGGTGGTACTTGGCACAATGGAATATCACTCAGCCATGAAATCAATGTCATAAGGCTAGTTAGCAGCATGATGAGTGGATTTAGGTACGATGATTCTAAGTGAAATAAGTCACACAGAAAAAGACACTTATCCTAAGATATCGCTTATAGAGGGAATGTCAAAATCGCTACACTTGAACTGAATTACAAAACAGAACAGAGGCACACCTTTAGAAGACACACTATGGCTGCTTAACCGGAAAGGTGAGGTGGGGTGATGCATAAAACAAGGGTTTGAAATTAGCTCAGACACCGCTCCATAAGCCAAATATGTAATAGACAAGGCCTACTCCCTGCTCAGTGAACTGGACTCAACACACCCTAGTCACCACACAAGAATATATCTGACTAGTAAGAATCTGAAAACCTATGTATCGATATCTCTCTGCAAGTGAATCAAGAGGGTGTAAAGCGGCATCAACACAGCAGGGAAAAGCAGCCAAACCCCATTCTAAACATACATTACTTTAAAAAACCCACAAAGCAAAGACAGTGAAAGAGAGAGAAATTCTTACAAAATCCGTTCAGGGTCTCTGATGCAACCTGGATTGACCATATCTAGACCCACAGCTGGATGAGACATAAGGCTGGACACTCTTGGGGCTGAGAGGATTGGTGAGGTTGGGTGAGCAAATGCAGATACTTTAAAGAAATACCGCAGGGTACCCACCCCATGGGTCTCACATTTCCAGGTACAAGGGCATCTTCCTACATCAAAACATGCATGGGAAACGCAGAAGATGGTATGCCGTGAGATCGGGAATGGTTTCTACAACGCACCTCATTTCTCCTCTCCTTGTGCTCGGGTTCGCCATTCCAGCCGCTTGACTAACCATCTCTCTACTTGGAGAATCAGCACCTTTAACCTCCTGTTTCGTCCAGGTTGCAATTTGTCCTGAGGATGAACGGGAAGACGGGGAACCAACGAGAGACTAGCCCTAGGTTTTGGGACAGGCACAGGTCACTCCATTTTCCCATCAGGAAGAAGAATGAACCACAGGCTCAGCCTGCCCCCCAGAACCAAAATAGGGCCTGAAGCAATCCTGCGCTTTTGCGGCCAGCTCCCAAAAAAGCGAGGAGACAAATGGAGCTCAGGGGCACTGCAATTCACAAACGTGCAGAGTTATAAATGAGAACTCTCGTCCACAAATATATTGAGGGAAGGCAACGAAGAGGATTTGAAAGCAAGGCAGATTTGCAGGAAACAGATTTCAGGAGGTAGATTCGACTCGCCTTTAAAGCACATGAAAAGCGGCAAAACGTTGACAATGATGCCCTTGGCCAAAAAGGGCGTATGCCTTTTTTCCTGAATATATTCAGGAAAAAACGCATACGCCCTTTTTGGCCAACCAAGCAAGACGGAAGGGCAAATCAGCGCTACAAATAAGTCTCGCTTGCCCTCGGTCAAAAGGGCCATGCTGAACAAAGTGTAAAAACCAGAAAAGCAGGATAGGCCATGGAGACATGGGAGCCTTGCTACGCTGATGGGCGGGATGTAAATTGCCAACAGGCACTCTGGAGAAGAGTACGGTGTGTCCTGAAACAAGTAATAAACACAGCGTAGAGAGCATAGGGCACTTCCACTCATGGGCGTATAAATTGGGAAAACTAAAAATCAACAAGACACAGGCACCCTAAAGTTTACGGCTGCTCTGTTTCCAAAAACCTCCGCTTCGGTACACCTTCAATATCCCAGGAAAGAGAAAAATGGATAAAGAAATGGTAGTATTTGGCACAATGGAATATCACTCAGCCATGAAATCAATGTCATAAGGCTAGTTAGCAGCATGATGAGTGGATTTAGGTACGATGATTCTAAGTGAAATAAGTCACACAGAAAAAGACACTTATCCTAAGATATCGCTTATAGAGGGAATGTCAAAATCGCTACACTTGAACTGAATTACAAAACAGAACAGAGTCACACCTTTAGAAGACACACTATGGCTGCTTAACGGGAAAGGTGAGGTGGGGTGATGCATAAAACAAGGGTTTGAAATTACCTCAGAGACCGCTCCATAAGCCAAATATGTAATAGACAAGGCCTACTCCCTGCTCAGTGAACTGGACTCAACACACCCTAGTCACCACACAAGAATATATCTGGGAGGTAGGGGCAAGATGGCGGAAGAGTAAGACGCGGAGATCACCTTCCTCCCCACAGATACATGAGAAATACATCTACACGTGGAACTGCTCCTACAGAACACCCACTGAACGCTGGCAGAAGACGTCAGACCTCCCAAAAGGCAAGAAAATCCCCACGTACTTGGGTAGGGCAAAAGAAAAAAGAAATAACAGAGACAAAAGTATAGGGACGGGACCTGCACCAGTGGGAGGGAGCTGTGAAGGAGGAAAGGTTTCCACACACTAGGAAGCCCCTTCGTGGGCAGAGACTGCGGGTAGCAGAGGGGGGAAGCTTCGGAGCCACGGAGGAGAGCGCACCCACATTGGTGCGGAGGGCAAAGCGGAGATTCCCGCACAGAGGAGCGGTGCCGACCAGCACTCACCAGCCCGAGAGGCTTGTCTGCTCAGCCGCCGGGGCGGGCGGGGCCTGGGAGCTGGGGCTCGGGCTTCGGTGCTAGCCGGGAGGGAGTCCGGGAAAAAGACTGCAGCTGCCAAAGAGGCAAGAGAATTTTTCTTGCCTCTTTGTTTCGCGGCGCGCAAGGAGAGGGGATTCAGAGCGCCGCCTAAACGAGCTCCAGAGACGGGCGCGAGCCGCGGCTATCAGCGCGGATCCCACAGCAACAGGGACGCAGAGGGAAAAACGGAGAGATTCCCGCACAGAGGCTCGGCGCTGAGCAGCACTCACCAGCCCCAGAGGCTTGTCTGCTCACCCGCCGGGGCGGGCGGGGGCTGGGAGCTGAGGCGCGGGCTTCGGTCGGATCCCAGGGAGAGGACTGGGGTTGGCTGCGTGAACACAGCCTGAACGGTCTAGCGCACCACAACTAGCCGGGAGGGTGCACGAGAAAAAGTCTGCAGCTGCCGAAGAGGCAGGAAACTTTTTCTTGCCTCTTTGTTTCGCGGCGTGCAAGGAGAGGGGATTCAGAGCGCCACTTAAACGAACTCCAGAGACGGGCGCGAGCCGCGGCTATCAGCGCGGACCCCAGAGACGGGCATGAGACGCTAAGGCTGCTGCTGCCACCACCAAACAGCCTGTGGGCGAGCACAGGTCATTCTCCACACCGCCCCTCCCGGGAGCCTGTGCAGCCCGCCACGGCCAGGCTCCCGTAATCCGGGGACAACTTCCCCGGGAGAGCGCACGGCGCGCCTCAGGCTGCTGCAACGTCACGCCGGCTTCTGCCGCCGCAGGCTCGCCCCGCCTCCTCCGTACCGCTCCCTCCCCCCGGCCTGACTGAGCCAGAGCCCCCGAATCAGCTGCTCCTTTAACCCCGTTCTGTCTGGGCGGGGAACAGACGCCCTCAGGGGACCTACATGCAGAGGCGGGTCCAAATCCAAAGCTGAACCCCGGGAGATGTACGAACAAAGAAGAGAAAGGGAAATCTCTCCCAGCAGCCTCAGAAGCAGCGGATTAAAGCTCCACAAACAACTTGATGTGCCTGCATCTGTTGAATACCTGAATAGACAACGAATCATCCCAAATTTAGGAGATGGACTTTGGGAGCAGGATATATTAACTTTTCCCCTTTTCCTTTTTTTTGTGAGTGTAGATGTGTATGCTTCTGGGTGAGATTTTGTCTGTATAGCTTTGCTCTCACGGTTAGTCCTAGGGTTAGGTCCGTCCGTTTTTTTTTGTTTTTTTTTTTTTTTGGTTTAAAAAATTTTTTTTTCCCTAATAAATGTTTTCTTAATAATTTTTTCCTTATTTTCTATTTTTAAAAAAATTTTTAATAAGTTTTTTCATATTTTTTATTTTAAAAAATTAAAAGATTTTTTTTCTTAATAAATTTTTTCTAAATAATTTTTTTCTTATTTTTAGTATAAAAAATTAATAAATCTATTTTTAAAAATTAAAAAAATTTTTTTTGCTTAATAAATTTACTCTTAATAATTTTTTTTCTTTTTTTTCTTTTTTTTTATTATAATTGCTTTTTTTTATTTTATTTTATCCTCTTTTTTTCTTTCTTTCCATTTTTTCTCCCTTTTATTCTGAGCCGTGTGGATGAAAGGCTCTTGGTGCTCCAGCCAGGCATCAGGGCTGTGCCTCTGAGGTGGGAGAGCCAACTTCAGGACACTGGTCCACAAGAGACCTCCCAGCTCCACGTAATACCAAACGGCGAAAATCTCTCACAGATCTCCATCTCAACATCAAGACCCAGCTTCACTCAACGACCAGCAAGCTACAGTGCTGGACACCCTATGCCAAACAACTAGCAAGAGAGGAACACAGCCCCATCCATTAACAGAGAGGCTGCCTAAAATCATAATAAGGCCACAGACACCCCAAAACACACCACCAGACGTGGACGAACCCACCAGAAAGACAACATCCAGCCTCATCCACCAGAACACAGGCACTAGTTCCCTCCACCAGGAAACCTACACAACCCACTGAACCAACCTTAGCCACTGGGGACAGATACCAAAAACAACGGGAACTACGAACCTGCAGCCTGTGAAAAGGAGACCCCAAACACAGTAAGATAAGCAAAATGAGAAGACAGAAAAACACACAGCAGATGAAGGAGCAGGGTCAAAACACACCAGACCTAACAAATGAAGAGGAAATAGGTAGTCTACCTGAAAAAGAATTCAGAATAATGATAGTAAGGATGATCCAAAGTCTTGGAAATAGAATAGACAAAATGCAAGAAACATTTAACAAGGACGTAGAAGAACTAAAGAGGAATCAAGAAACGATGACAAGCACAATAAATGAAATTAAAAATACTCTAGATGGGATCAATAGCAGAATAACTGAGGCAAAAGAACGGATAAGTGACCTGGAAGATAAAATGGTGGAAATAACTACTGCAGAGCAGAATAAAGAAAAAAGAATGAAAAGAACTGAGGACAGTCTCAGAGACCTCTGGGACAACATTAAACGCACCAACATTCGAATTATAGGGGTCCCAGAAGAAGAAGAGAAAAAGAAAGGGACTGAGAAAATATTTGAAGAGATTATAGTTGAAAACTTCCCTAATATGGGACAGGAAATAGTTAATCAAGTCCTGGAAGCACAGAGAGTCCCATACAGGATAAATCCAAGGAGAAACACACCAAGACACATATTAATCAAACTATCAAAAATTAAATATAAAGAAAACATATTAAAAGCAGCAAGGGAAAAACAACAGATAACACACAAGGGCATCCCCATAAGGTTAACAGCTGATCTTTCAGCAGAAACGCTGCAAGCCAGAAGGGAGTGGCAGGATATACTTAAAGTGATGAAGGAGAAAAACCTACAACCAAGATTACTCTACCCAGCAAGGATCTCATTCAGATTTGATGGAGAAATTAAAACCTTTACAGACAAGCAAAAGCTGAGAGAGTTCAGCACCACCAAACCAGCTTTACAACAAATGCTAAAGGAACTTCTCTAGGCAAGAAACACAAGAGAAGGAAAACACCTACAATAACAAACCCAAAACATTTAAGAAAATGGGAATAAGAACATACATATCGATAATTACCTTAAATGTAAATGGATTAAATGCTCCCACCAAAAGACACAGACTGGCTGAATGGATACAAAAACAAGACCCATATATATGCTGTCTACAAGAGACCCACTTCAGACCTAGAGACACATACAGACTGAAAGTGAGGGGATGGAAAAAGATATTCCATGCAAATGGAAATCAAAAGAAAGCTGGAGTAGCAATTCTCATATCAGACAAAATAGACTTTAAAATAAAGACAATTACAAGAGACAAAGACGGACACTATATAATGATCAAGGGATCGATCCAAGAGGAAGGTATAACAATTGTAAATATTTATGCACCCAACATAGGAGCACCTCAATACATAAGGCAAATACTAACAGCCATAAAAGGGGAAATCGACAGTAACACAATCATAGTAGGGGACTTTAACACCCCACTTTCACCAATGGACAGATCATCCAAAATGAAAATAAATAAGGAAACACAAGCTTTAAATGATACATTAAACAAGATGGACTTAATTGATATTTATAGGACATTCCACCCAAAAACAACAGAATACACATTTTTCTCAAGTGCTCATGGAACATTCTCCAGGATAGATCATATCTTGGGTCACAAATCAAGCCTTGGTAAATTTAAAAAAATTGAAATCGTATCAAGTATCTTTTCCGACCACAACGCTATGAGACTAGATATCAATTACAGGAAAAGATCTGTAAAAAATACAAACACGTGGAGGCTACACAATACACTACTTAATAACGAAGTGATCACTGAAGAAATCAAAGGGGAAATCAAAAAATACCTAGAAACAAATGACAATGGAGACACGACGATCCAAAACCTATGGGATGCAGCAAAAGCAGTTCTAAGAGGGAGGTTTATAGCAATACAAGCCTACATCAAGAAACAGGAAACATCTCGAATAAACAACCTAACCTTGCACCTAAAGCAATTAGAGAAAGAAGAACAAAAAAACCCCAAAGCTAGCAGAAGGAAAGAAATCATAAAGATCAGATCAGAAATAAATGAAAAAGAAATGAAGGAAACAATAGCAAAAATCAATGAAACTAAAAGCTGGTTCTTTGAGAAGATAAACAAAATTGATAAACCATTAGCCAGACTCATCAAGAGAAAAAAGGAGAAGACTCAAATTAATAGAATTAGAAATGAAAAAGGAGAAGTAACCACTGACACTGCAGAAATACAAACGATCATAAGAGATTACTACAAGCAACTCTATGCTAATAAAATGGACAACCTGGAAGAAATGGACAGATTCTTAGAAATGCACAACCTGCCGAGACTGAACCAGGAAGAAATAGAAAATATGAACAGACCAATCACAAGCACTGAAATTGAAACTGTGATTAAAAATCTTCCAACATACAAAAGCCCAGGACCAGATGGCTTCACAGGCGAATTCTATCAAACATTTAGAGAAGAGCTAACACCTATCCTTCTCAAACTCTTCCAAAATATTGCAGAGGGAGGAACACTCCCCAACTCATTCTACGAGGCCACCATCACCCTGATACCAAAACCAGGCAAAGATGTCACAAAGAAAGAAAACTACAGGCCAATATCACTGATGAACATAGATGCAAAAATCCTCAACAAAATACTAGCAAACAGAATCCAACAGCACATTAAAAGGATCATACACCATGATCAAGTGGGGTTTATTCCAGGAATGCAAGGATTCTTCAATATACGCAAATCAATCAACGTGATACATCATATTAACAAATTGAAGGAGAAAAACCATATGATCATCTCAATAGATGCAGAGAAAGCTTTCGACAAAATTCAACACCCATTTATGATAAAAGTCCTGCAGAAAGTAGGCATAGAGGGAACTTTCCTCAACATAATAAAGGCCGTATATGACAAACCCACAGCCAACATTGTCCTCAATGGTGAAAAACTGAAACCATTTCCACTAAGATCAGGAACAAGACAAGGTTGCCCACTCTCACCACTATTATTCAACATAGTTTTGGAAGTGCTAGCCACAGCAATCAGAGACGAAAAAGAAATAAAAGGAATCCAAATCGGAAAAGAAGAAGTAAAGCTGTCACTGTTTGCAGATGACATGATACTATACATAGAGAATCCAAAAGATGCTACCAGAAAACTACTAGAGCTAATCAATGAATTTGGTAAAGTAGCAGGATACAAAATTAATGCACAGAAATCTCTTGCATTCCTGTATACTAATGATGAAAAATCTGAAAGTGAAATTAAGAAAACACTCCCGTTTACCATTGCAACAAAAAGAATAAAATACCTAGGAATAAACCTACCTAAGGAGACAAAAGACCTGTATGCAGAAAATTATAGGACACTGATGAAAGAAATTAAAGATGATACAAACAGATGGAGAGATATACCATGTTCTTGGATTGGAAGAATAAACATTGTGAAAATGACTCTGCTACCCAAAGCAATCTACAGATTCAATGCAATCCCTATCAAACTACCACTGGCATTTTTCACAGAACTAGAACAAAAAATTTCACAATTTGTATGGAAACACAAAAGACCCCGAATAGCCAAAGCAATCTTGAGAACGAAAAATGGAGCTGGAGGAATCAGGCTCCCTGACTTCAGACTATATTACAAAGCTACAGTAATCAAGACAGTTTGGTACTGGCACAAAAACAGAAATATAGATCAATGGAACAGGATAGAAAGCCCAGAGATAAGCCCACGCACATATGGTCACCTTATCTTTGATAAAGGAGGCAAGCATATACAGTGGAGAAAAGACAGCCTCTTCAATAAGTGGTGCTGGGAAAATTGGACAGGTACATGTAAAAGTATGAAATTAGAACACTCCCTAACACCATACACAAAAATAAACTCAAAATGGATTAAAGACCTAAGTGTAAGGCCAGACACTATCAAACTCTTAGAGGAAAACATAGGCAGAACACTGTATGACATAAGTCACAGCAAGATCCTTTTTGACCCAGGTCCTAGAGAAATGGAAATAAAAACACAAATAAACAAATGGGACCTAATGAAACTTAAAAGCTTTTGCACAGCAAAGGAAACCATAAACAAGACCAAAAGACAACCCTCAGAATGGGAGAAAATATTTGCAAATGAAGCAACGGACAAAGGATTAATCTCCAAGATTTACAAGCAGCTCATGCAGCTCAATAACAAAAAAACAAACAACCCAATCCAAAAATGGGCAGAAGACCTAAATAGACATTTCTCCAAAGAAGAGATACAGATTGCCAACAGACACATGAAAGAATGCTCAACATCATTAATCATTAGAGAAATGCAAATCAAAACTACAATGAGGTACCATCTCACACCGGTCAGAATGGCCATCATCAAAAAATCTAGAAACAATAAATGCTGGAGAGGGTGTGGAGAAAAGGGAACCCTCTTGCACTGTTGGTGGGAATGTAAATTGATACAGCCACTATGGAGAACAGTATGGAGGTTCCTTAAAAAACTAAAAATAGAACTACCATATGACCCAGCAATCCCACTACTGGGCATATACCCTGAGAAAACCATAATTCAGAAAGAGTCATGTACCAAAATATTCATTGCAGCTCTGTTTACAATAGCCAGGACATGGAAGCAACCTAGGTGTCCATCATCGGATGAATGGATAAAGAAGATGTGGCACATATATACAATGGAATATTACTCAGCCATAAAAAGAAATGAAATGGAGGTGTTTGTAATGAGGTGGATGGAGTTAGAGTCTGTCATACAGAGTGAAGTAAGTCAGAAAGAGAAAAACAAATACAGTATGCTACCACATATATATGGAATCTAAGGGAAAAAAAAAAAAAAAAAAAGAGGTCAATAAGAACCTAGTGGCAAGATGGGAATAAAGACACAGACCTACTAGAGAATGGACTTGAGGATATGGGGAGGGGGAGGGGTGAGATGTGACAGGGTGAGAGAGTGTCATGGACATATATACACTACCAAATGTAAAATAGATAACTAGTGGGAAGCAGCCGCATAGCACAGGGAGATCAGCTCGGTGCTTTGTGACCACCTAGAGGGGTGGGATAGGGAGGGTGGGAGGGAGGGAGATGCAAGAGGGAAGAGATATGGCAACATATGTATATGTGTAACTGATTCACTTTGTTGTAAAGCAGAAGCTAGCACACCATTGTAAAGCAATTATACTTCAATAAAGATGTTTAAAAAAAAAAAAAAAAAAAAAAAAAAGAATATATCTGACTAGTAAGAATCTGAAAACCTATGTATCGATATCTCTCTGCAAGTGAATCAAGAGGGTGTAAAGCGGCATCAACACAGCAGGGAAAAGCAGCCAAGCCCGATTCTAAACATAAATTACTTTAAAAAACCCACAAAACAAAGACAGTGAAAGAGAGAGAAATTCTTACAAAATCCGTTCAGGGTCTATGATGCAACCTGGATTGACCATATCTAGACCCACAGCTGGATGAGACAGAAGGCTGGACACTCTTGGGGCTGAGAGGATTGGTGAGGTTGGGTGAGCAAACGCAGATACTTTAAAGTAACACTGCGGGGAACACACCCCATGGGTCTCAAACCTCCAGGTACAAGGGCATCTTCCTACATCAAAACATGCATGGGAAACCCAGAAGATGGTATGCCATGAGATCGGGAAAGGTTTCTAAAACGCACCTCATTTCTCCTCTCATTGTGCTCGGGTTCACCATTCCAGCTGCTTGACTAACCATCTCCCTATTTGGAGAATCAGCACCTTTAACCTCCTGATTGTACAGGTTGCAATTTGTCCTGAGGATGAACGGGAAGACGCGGAACTAACGAGAGACGAGCCCTAGGTGTTGGGACAGGCATAGGTCACTCCATTTTCCCATCAGGAAGAAGAATGAACCACAGGCTCAGCCTGCCCCCCAGAACCAAAATAGGGCCTGAAGCAATCCTGCGCTTTTGCGGCCAGCTCCCAAAAAAGCGAGGAGACAAATGGAGCTCAGGGGCACTGCAATTCACAAACGTGCAGAGCTATAAATGAGAACTCTCGTCCACAAATATATTGAGGGAAGGCAACGAAGAGGATTTGAAAGCAAGGCAGATTTGCAGGAAACAGATTTCAGGAGGTAGATTCGACTCGCCTTTAAAGCATATGAAAAGCGGGAAAACGTTGACAATGATGCCCTTGGCCAAAAAGGGCGTATGCGTTTTTTCCTGAATATATTCAGGAAGAAACGCATACGCCCTTTTTGGCCAACCAAGCAAGCCGGAAGGGCAAATCAGCACTACAAAGAAGTCTCGCTTGCCCTCGGTCAAAAGGGCCATGCTGAACAAATTGTAAAAACCAGAAAAGCAGGACAGGCCATGGAGACATGGGAGCCTTGCTACGCTGATGGGCGGGATGTAATTTGCCAACAGGCACTCTGGAGAAGAGTACGGTGTGTCCTGAAACAAGTAATAAACACAGCGTAGAGAGCATAGGGCACTTCCACTCATGGGCGTATAAATTGGGAAAACTAAAAATCAACAAGACACAGGCACCTTAAAGTTTACGGCTGCTCTGTTTCCAAGAACCTCCGCTTCGGTACACCTTCAATATCCCAGGAAAGAGAAAAATGGATAAAGAAATGGTGGTACTTGGCACAATGGAATATCACTCAGCCATGAAATCAATGTCATAAGGCTAGTTAGCAGCATGATGAGTGGATTTAGGTACGATGATTCTAAGTGAAATAAGTCACACAGAAAAAGACACTTATCCTAAGATATCGCTTATAGAGGGAATGTCAAAATCGCTACACTTGAACTGAATTACAAAACAGAACAGAGTCACACCTTTAGAAGACACACTATGGCTGCTTAACGGGAAAGGTGAGGTGGGGTGATGCATAAAACAAGGGTTTGAAATTAGCTCAGAGACCGCTCCATAAGCCAAATATGTAATAGACAAGGCCTACTCCCTGCTCAGTGAACTGGACTCAACACACCCTAGTCACCACACAAGAATATATCTGACTAGTAAGAATCTGAAAACCTATGTATCGATATCTCTCTGCAAGTGAATCAAGAGGGTGTAAAGCGGCATCAACACAGCAGGGAAAAGCAGCCAAGCCCGATTCTAAACATAAATTACTTTTAAAAACCCACAAAACAAAGACAGTGAAAGAGAGAGAAATTCTTACAAAATCCGTTCAGGGTCTATGATGCAACCTGGATTGACCATATCTAGACCCACAGCTGGATGAGACATAAGGCTGGACACTCTTGGGGCTGAGAGGATTGGTGAGGTTGGGTGAGCAAACGCAGATACTTTAAAGTAACACTGCGGGGAATACACCCCATGGGTCTCAAATCTCCAGGTACAAGGGCATCTTCCTACTTCAAAACATGCCTGGGAAACCCAGAAGATGGTATGCCATGAGATCGGGAAAGGTTTCTAAAATGCACCTCATTTCTCCTCTCCTTGTGCTCGGGTTCACCATTCCAGCTGCTTGACTAACCATCTCCCTACTTGGAGAATCAGCACCTTTAACCTCCTGATTGTACAGGTTGCAATTTGTCCTGAGGATGAACGGGAAGACGCGGAACCAAGGAGAGACGAGCCCTAGGTGTTGGGACAGGCATAGGTCACTCCATTTTCCCATCAGGAAGAAGAATGAACCACAGGCTCAGCCTGCCCCCCAGAACCAAAATAGGGCCTGAAGCAATCCTGGGCTTTTGCGGCCAGCTCCCAAAAAAGCGAGGAGACAAATGGAGCTCAGGGGCACTGCAATTCACAAACGTGCAGAGTTATAAATGAGAACTCTCGTCCACAAATATATTGAGGGAAGGCAACAAAGAGGATTTGAAAGCAAGGCAGATTTGCAGGAAACAGATTTCAGGGGGTAGATTCGACTCG
Organism: Eubalaena glacialis; assembly: GCF_028564815.1. NCBI lineage: Eukaryota > Metazoa > Chordata > Mammalia > Artiodactyla > Balaenidae > Eubalaena > Eubalaena glacialis. The sequence continues at coordinate 451,773 of NW_026871231.1, read as the reverse complement.
CCTATAAAGCACATGAAAAGCGGCAAAACGTTGACAATGATGCCCTTGGCCAAAAACGGCGTATGCGTTTTTCCTTGAATATATTCAGGAAAAAAAGCATACGCCCTTTTTGGCCAACCAAGCAAGCCGGAAGGGCAAATCAGCGCTACAAAGAAGTCTCGCTTGCCCTCGGTCAAAAGGGCCATGCTGAACAAAGTGTAAAAACCAGAAAAGCAGGACAGGCCATGGAGACATGGGAGCCTTGCTACGCTGATGGGCGGGATGTAAATTGCCAACAGGCACTCTGGAGATGAGTACGGTGTGTCCTGAAACAAGTAATAAACACAGCGTTGAGAGCATAGGGCACTTCCACTCATGGGCGTATAAATTGGCAAAACTAAAAATCAACAAGACACAGGCACCCCAAACTTTATGGCTGCTCTGTTTCCAAGAACCTCCGCTTCGGTACACCTTCAATATCCCAGGAAAGAGAAAAATGGATAAAGAAATGGTGGTACTTGGCACAATGCAATATCACTCAGCCATGAAATCAATGTCATAAGGCTATTTAGCAGCATGATGAGTGGATTTAGGTACGATGATTCTAAGTGAAATAAGTCACACAGAAAAAGGCACTTATCCTAAGATATCGCTTATAGAGGGAAGGTCAAAATCGCTACACTTGAACTGAATTACAAAACAGAACAGAGGCACACCTTTAGAAGACACACTATGGCTGCTTAACCGGAAAGGTGAGGTGGGGTGATGCATAAAACAAGGGTTTGAAATTAGCTCAGACACCGCTCCATAAGCCAAATATGTAATAGACAATGCCTACTCCCTGCTCAGTGAACTGGACTCAACACCCCCTACTCACCGCACAAGAATATATCTGACTAGTATGAATCTGAAAACCTATGTATCGATATCTCTCTGCAAGTGAATCAAGAGGGTGTAAAGCGGCATAAACACAGCAGGGAAAAGCAGCCAAACCCCATTCTAAACATACATTACTTTAAAAAACCCACAAAGCAAAGACAGTGAAAGAGAGAGAAATTCTTACAAAATCCGTTCAGGGTCTCTGATGCAACCTGGATTGACCATATCTAGACCCACAGCTGGATGAGACATAAGGCTGGACACTCTTGGGGCTGAGAGGATTGGTGAGGTTGCGTGAGCAAATGCAGATACTTTAAAGTAATACCGTGGGGTACCCACCCCATGGGTCTCAAATCTCCAGGTACAAGGGAATCTTCCTACATCAAAACATGCATGGGAAACCCAGAAGATGGTATGCCATGAGATCGGGAAAGGTTTCTAAAACGCACCTCATTTCTCCTCTCATTGTGCTCGGGTTCACCATTCCAGCTGCTTGACTAACCATCTCCCTATTTGGAGAATCAGCACCTTTAACCTCCTGATTGTACAGGTTGCAATTTGTCCTGAGGATGAACGGGAAGACGCGGAACTAACGAGAGACGAGCCCTAGGTGTTGGGACAGGCATAGGTCACTCCATTTTCCCATCAGGAAGAAGAATGAACCACAGGCTCAGCCTGCCCCCCCAGAACCAAAATAGGGCCTGAAGCAATCCTGCGCTTTTGCGGCCAGCTCCCAAAAAAGCGAGGAGACAAATGGAGCTCAGGGGCACTGCAATTCACAAACGTGCAGAGTTATAAATGAGAACTGTCATCCACAAATATATTGAGGGAAGGCAACGAAGAGGATTTGAAAGCAAGGCAGATTTGCAGGAAACAGATTTTAGGAGGTAGATTCGACTCGCCTTTAAAGCATATGAAAAGCGGGAAAACGTTGACAATGATGCCCTTGGCCAAAAAGGGCGTATGCGTTTTTTCCTGAATATATTCAGGAAGAAACGCATACGCCCTTTTTGGCCAACCAAGCAAGCCGGAAGGGCAAATCAGCACTACAAAGAAGTCTCGCTTGCCCTCGGTCAAAAGGGCCATGCTGAACAAATTGTAAAAACCAGAAAAGCAGGACAGGCCATGGAGACATGGGAGCCTTGCTACGCTGATGGGCGGGATGTAATTTGCCAACAGGCACTCTGGAGAAGAGTACGGTGTGTCCTGAAACAAGTAATAAACACAGCGTAGAGAGCATAGGGCACTTCCACTCATGGGCGTATAAATTGGGAAAACTAAAACCAACAAGACACAGGCACCTTAAAGTTTACGGCTGCTCTGTTTCCAAGAACCTCCGCTTCGGTACACCTTCAATATCCCAGGAAAGAGAAAAATGGATAAAGAAATGGTGGTACTTGGCACAATGCAATATCACTCAGCCATGAAATCAATGTCATAAGGCTAGTTAGCAGCATGATGAGTGGATTTAGGTACGATGATTCTAAGTGAAATAAGTCACACAGAAAAAGACACTTATCCTAAGATATCGCTTAGAGAGGGAATGTCAAAATCGCTACACTTGAACTGAATTACAAAACAGAACAGAGTCACACCTTTAGAAGACACACTATGGCTGCTTAACGGGAAAGGTGAGGTGGGGTGATGCATAAAACAAGGGTTTCAAATTAGCTCAGAGACCGCTCCATAAGCCAAATATGTAATAGACAAGGCCTACTCCCTGCTCAGTGAACTGGACTCAACACACCCTAGTAACCACACAAGAATATATCTGACTAGTAAGAATCTGAAAACCTATGTATCGATATCTCTCTGCAAGTGAATCAAGAGGGTGTAAAGCGGCATCAACACAGCAGGGAAAAGCAGCCAAGCCCGATTCTAAACATAAATTACTTTAAAAAACCCACAAAACAAAGACAGTGAAAGAGAGAGAAATTCTTACAAAATCCGTTCAGGGTCTATGATGCAACCTGGATTGACCATATCTAGACCCACAGCTGGATGAGACATAAGGCTGGACACTCTTGGGGCTGAGAGGATTGGTGAGGTTGGGTGAGCAAACGCAGATACTTTAAAGTAACACTGCGGGGAATACACCCCATGGGTCTCAAATCTCCAGGTACAAGGGCATCTTCCCACATCAAAACATGCCTGGGAAACCCAGAAGATGGTATGCCATGAGATCGGGAAAGGTTTCTAAAATGCACCTCATTTCTCCTCTCCTTGTGCTCGGGTTCACCATTCCAGCTGCTTGACTAACCATCTCCCTACTTGGAGAATCAGCACCTTTAACCTCCTGATTGTACAGGTTGCAATTTGTCCTGAGGATGAACGGGAAGACGCGGAACCAACGAGAGACGAGCCCTAGGTGTTGGGACAGGCATAGGTCACTCCATTTTCCCATCAGGAAGAAGAATGAACCACAGGCTCAGCCTGCCCCCCAGAACCAAAATAGGGCCTGAAGCAATCCTGCGCTTTTGCGGCCAGCCCCCAAAAAAGCGAGGAGACAAATGGAGCTCAGGGGCACTGCAATTCACAAACGTGCAGAGTTATAAATGAGAACTCTCGTCCACAAATATATTGAGGGAAGGCAACAAAGAGGATTTGAAAGCAAGGCAGATTTGCAGGAAACAGATTTCAGGGGGTAGATTCGACTCGCCTGTAAAGCACATGAAAAACGGCAAAACGTTGACAATGATGCCCTTGGCCAAAAAGGGCGTATGCGTTTTTTCCTGAATATATTCAGGAAAAAACGCATACGCCCTTTTTGGCCAACCAAGCAAGCCGGAAGGGCAAATCAGCGCTACAAAGAAGTCTCGCTTGCCCTCAGTCAAAAGGGCCATGCTGAACAAAGTGTAAAAACCAGAAAAGCAGGACAGGCCATGGAGACATGGGAGCCTTGCTACGCTGATGGGCGGGATGTAAATTGCCAACAGGCACTCTGGAGATGAGTACGGTGTGTCCTGAAACAAGTAATAAACACAGCGTTGAGAGCATAGGGCATTTCCACTCATGGGCGTATAAATTGGCAAAACTAAAAATCAACAAGACACAGGCACCCCAAACTTTATGGCTGCTCTGTTTCCAAGAACCTCCGCTTCAGTACACCTTCAATATCCCAGGAAAGAGAAAAATGGATAAAGAAATGGTGGTACTTGGCACAATGCAATATCACTCAGCCATGAAATCAATGTCATAAGGCTATTTAGCAGCATGATGAGTGGATTTAGGTACGATGATTCTAAGTGAAATAAGTCACACAGAAAAAGGCACTTATCCTAAGATATCGCTTATAGAGGGAAGGTCAAAATCGCTACACTTGAACTGAATTACAAAACAGAACAGAGGCACACCTTTAGAAGACACACTATGGCTGCTTAACCGGAAAGGTGAGGTGGGGTGATGCATAAAACAAGGGTTTGAAATTAGCTCAGACACCGCTCCATAAGCCAAATATGTAATAGACAATGCCTACTCCCTGCTCAGTGAACTGGACTCAACACCCCCTACTCACCGCACAAGAATATATCTGACTAGTAAGAATCTGAAAACCTATGTATCGATATCTCTCTGCAAGTGAATCAAGAGGGTGTAAAGCGGCATAAACACAGCAGGGAAAAGCAGCCAAACCCCATTCTAAACATACATTACTTTAAAAAACCCACAAAGCAAAGACAGTGAAAGAGAGAGAAATTCTTACAAAATCCGTTCAGGGTCTCTGATGCAACCTGGATTGACCATATCTAGACCCACAGCTGGATGAGACATAAGGCTGGACACTCTTGGGGCTGAGAGGATTGGTGAGGTTGGGTGAGCAAATGCAGATACTTTAAAGTAATACCGTGGGGTACCCACCGCATGGGTCTCAAATCTCCAGGTACAAGGGAATCTTCCTACATCAAAACATGCATGGGAAACCCAGAAGATGGTATGCCGTGAGATCGGGAAAGGTTTCTAAAACGCACCTCATTTCTCCTCTCCTTGTGCTCGGGTTCGCCTTTCCAGCCGATTGACTAACCATCTCCCTACTTGGAGAATCAGCATCTTTAACCTACTGTTTCGTCCAGGTTGCATTTTGTCCTGAGGATGAACGGGAAGATGGGGAACCAACGAGAGACTAGCCCTAGGTTTTGGGACAGGCACAGGTCACTCCATTTTCCCATCAGGAAGAAGAATGAACCACAGGCTCAGCCTGCCCCCCAGAACCAAATTAGGGCCTGAAGCAATCCTGCGCTTTTGCGGCCAGCTCCCAAAAAAGCGAGGAGACAAATGGAGCTCAGGGGCACTGCAATTCACAAACGTGCAGAGTTATAAATGAGAACTCTCGTCCACAAATATATTGAGGGAAGGCAACGAAGAGGATTTGAAAGCAAGGCAGATTTGCAGGAAACAGATTTCAGGAGGTAGATTCGACTCGCCTTTAAAGCACATGAAAAGCGGCAAAACGTTGACAATGATACCCTTGTCCAAAAAGGGCGTATGCGTTTTTTCCTGTATATATTCAGGAAAAAACGCATACGCCATTTTTGGCCAACCAAGCAAGCCGGAAGGGCAAATCAGCGCTACAAAGAAGTCTCGCTTGCCCTCGGTCAAAAGGGCCATGCTGAAAAAAAGTGTAAAAACCAGAAAAGCAGGACAGGCCATGGAGACATGGGAGCCTTGCTACGCTGATGGGCGGGATGTAAATTGCCAACAGGCACTCTGGAGAAGAGTACGGTGTGTCCTGAAACAAGTAATAAACACAGCGTAGAGAGCATAGGGCACTTCCACTCAAGGGCGTATAAATTGGGAAAAATAAAAATCAACAAGACACAGGCACCCTAAAGTTTACGGCTGCTCTGTTTCCAAGAACCTCCACTTCGGTACACCTTCAATATCCCAGGAAAGAGAAAAATGGATAAAGAAATGGTGGTACTTGGCACAATGGAATATCACTCAACCATGAAATCAATGTCATAAGGCTAGTTAGCAGCATGATGAGTGGATTTAGATACGATGATTCTAAGTGAAATAAGTCACACAGAAAAAGACACTTATCCTAAGATATCGCTTATAGAGGGAATGTCAAAATCGCTACACTTGAACTGAATTACAAAACAGAACAGAGTCACACCTTTAGAAGACACACTATGGCTGCTTAACGGGAAAGGTGAGGTGGGGTGATGCATAAAACAAGGGTTTGAAATTAGCTCAGAGACCGCTCCATAAGCCAAATATGTAATAGACAAGGCCTACTCCCTGCTCAGTGAACTGCACTCAACACACCCTAGTCACCACACAAGAATATATCTGACTAGTAAGAATCTGAAAACCTATGTATCGATATCTCTCTGCAAGTGAATCAAGAGGGTGTAAAGCGGCATCAACACAGCAGGGAAAAGCAGCCAAGCCCGATTCTAAACATAAATTACTTTAAAAAACCCACAAAACAAAGACAGTGAAAGAGAGAGAAATTCTTACAAAATCCATTCAGGGTCTATGATGCAACCTGGATTGACCATATCTAGACCCACAGCTGGATGAGACAGAAGGCTGGACACTCTTGGGGCTGAGAGGATTGGTGAGGTTGGGTGAGCAAACGCAGATACTTTAAAGTAACACTGCGGGGAACACACCCCATGGGTCTCAAATCTCCAGGTACAAGGGCATCTTCCTACATCAAAACATGCATGGGAAACCCAGAAGATGGTATGCCATGAGATCGGGAAAGGTTTCTAAAACGCACCTCATTTCTCCTCTCATTGTGCTCGGGTTCACCATTCCAGCTGCTTGACTAACCATCTCCCTATTTGGAGAATCAGCACCTTTAACCTCCTGATTGTACAGGTTGCAATTTGTCCTGAGGATGAACGGGAAGACGCGGAACCAACGAGAGACGAGCCCTAGGTGTTGGGACAGGCATAGGTCACTCCATTTTCCCATCAGGAAGAAGAATGAACCACAGGCTCAGCCTGCCCCCCAGAACCAAAATAGGGCCTGAAGCAATCCTGCGCTTTTGCGGCCAGCCCCCAAAAAAGCGAGGAGACAAATGGAGCTCAGGGGCACTGCAATTCACAAACGTGCAGAGTAATAAATGAGAACTCTCGTCCACAAATATATTGAGGGAAGGCAACGAAGAGGATTTGAAAGCAAGGCAGATTTGCAGGAAACAGATTTCAGGAGGTAGATTCGACTCGCCTTTAAAGCACATAAAAAGCGGCAAAACGTTGACAATGATGCCCTTGTCCAAAAAGGGCGTATGCGTTTTTTCCTGAATATATTCAGGAAAAAACGCATACGCCCTTTTTGGCCAACCAAGCAAGCCGGAAGGGCAAATCAGCGCTACAAAGAAGTCTCGCTTGCCCTCGGTCAAAAGGGCCATGCTGAACAAAGTGTAAAAACCAGAAAAGCAGGACAGGCCATGGAGACATGGGAGCCTTGCTACGCTGATGGGCGGGATATAAATTGCCAACAGGCACTCTGGAGAAGAGTACGGTGTGTCCTGAAACAAGTAATAAACACAGCGTAGAGAGCATAGGGCACTTCCACTCATGGGCATATAAATTGGGAAACCTAAAAATCAACAAGACACAGGCACCCCAAACTTTACGGCTGCTCTGTTGCCAAGAACCTCCGCTTCGGTACACCTTCAATATCACAGGAAAGAGAAAAATGGATAAAGAAATGGTGGTACTTGGCACAATGGAATATCACTCAGCCATGAAATCAATGTCATAAGGCTAGTTAGCAGCATGATGAGTGGATTTAGGTACGATGATTCTAAGTGAAATAAGTCACACAGAAAAAGACACTTATCCTAAGATATCGCTTATAGAGGGAATGTCAAAATCGCTACACTTGAACTGAATTACAAAACAGAACAGAGTCACACCTTTAGAAGACACACTATGGCTGCTTAACGGGAAAGGTGAGGTGGGGTGATGCATAAAACAAGGGTTTGAAATTAGCTCAGAGACCGCTCCATAAGCCAAATATGTAATAGACAAGGCCTACTCCCTGCTCAGTGAACTGCACTCAACACACCCTAGTCACCACACAAGAATATATCTGACTAGTAAGAATCTGAAAACCTATGTATCGATATCTCTCTGCAAGTGAATCAAGAGGGTGTAAAGCGGCATCAACACAGCAGGGAAAAGCAGCCAAGCCCGATTCTAAACATAAATTACTTTAAAAAACCCACAAAACAAAGACAGTGAAAGAGAGAGAAATTCTTACAAAATCCATTCAGGGTCTATGATGCAACCTGGATTGACCATATCTAGACCCACAGCTGGATGAGACAGAAGGCTGGACACTCTTGGGGCTGAGAGGATTGGTGAGGTTGGGTGAGCAAACGCAGATACTTTAAAGTAACACTGCGGGGAACACACCCCATGGGTCTCAAATCTCCAGGTACAAGGGCATCTTCCTACATCAAAACATGCATGGGAAACCCAGAAGATGGTATGCCATGAGATCGGGAAAGGTTTCTAAAACGCACCTCATTTCTCCTCTCATTGTGCTCGGGTTCACCATTCCAGCTGCTTGACTAACCATCTCCCTATTTGGAGAATCAGCACCTTTAACCTCCTGATTGTACAGGTTGCAATTTGTCCTGAGGATGAACGGGAAGACGCGGAACCAACGAGAGACGAGCCCTAGGTGTTGGGACAGGCATAGGTCACTCCATTTTCCCATCAGGAAGAAGAATGAACCACAGGCTCAGCCTGCCCCCCAGAACCAAAATAGGGCCTGAAGCAATCCTGCGCTTTTGCGGCCAGCCCCCAAAAAAGCGAGGAGACAAATGGAGCTCAGGGGCACTGCAATTCACAAACGTGCAGAGTAATAAATGAGAACTCTCGTCCACAAATATATTGAGGGAAGGCAACGAAGAGGATTTGAAAGCAAGGCAGATTTGCAGGAAACAGATTTCAGGAGGTAGATTCGACTCGCCTTTAAAGCACATAAAAAGCGGCAAAACGTTGACAATGATGCCCTTGTCCAAAAAGGGCGTATGCGTTTTTTCCTGAATATATTCAGGAAAAAACGCATACGCCCTTTTTGGCCAACCAAGCAAGCCGGAAGGGCAAATCAGCGCTACAAAGAAGTCTCGCTTGCCCTCGGTCAAAAGGGCCATGCTGAACAAAGTGTAAAAACCAGAAAAGCAGGACAGGCCATGGAGACATGGGAGCCTTGCTACGCTGATGGGCGGGATATAAATTGCCAACAGGCACTCTGGAGAAGAGTACGGTGTGTCCTGAAACAAGTAATAAACACAGCGTAGAGAGCATAGGGCACTTCCACTCATGGGCATATAAATTGGGAAACCTAAAAATCAACAAGACACAGGCACCCCAAACTTTACGGCTGCTCTGTTGCCAAGAACCTCCGCTTCGGTACACCTTCAATATCACAGGAAAGAGAAAAATGGATAAAGAAATGGTGGTACTTGGCACAATGGAATATCACTCAGCCATGAAATCAATGTCATAAGGCTAGTTAGCAGCATGATGAGTGGATTTAGGTACGATGATTCTAAGTGAAATAAGTCACACAGAAAAAGACACTTATCCTAAGATATCGCTTATAGAGGGAATGTCAAAATCGCTACACTTGAACTGAATTACAAAACAGAACAGAGTCACACCTTTAGAAGACACACTATGGCTGCTTAACGGGAAAGGTGAGGTGGGGTGATGCATAAAACAAGGGTTTGAAATTAGCTCAGACACCGCTCCATAAGCCAAATATGTAATAGACAAGGCCTACTCCATGCTCAGTGAACTGGACTCAACACCCCCTAGTCACCGCACAGGAATATATCTGACTAGTATGAATCTGAAAACCTATGTATCGATATCTCTCTGCAAGTGAATCAAGAGGGTGTAAAGCGGCATAAACACAGCAGGGAAAAGCAGCCAAACCCCATTCTAAACATACATTACTTTAAAAAACCCACAAAGCAAAGACAGTGAAAGAGAGAGAAATTCTTACAAAATCCGTTCAGGGTCTCTGATGCATACTGGATTGACCATATCTAGACCCACAGCTGGATGAGACATAAGGCTGGACACTCTTGGGGCTGAGAGGATTGGTGAGGTTGGGTGAGCAAATGCAGATACTTTAAAGTAATACCGCGGGGTACCCACCCCATGGGTCTCAAATCTCCAGGTACAAGGGAATCTTCCTACATCAAAACATGCATGGGAAACCCAGAAGATGGTATGCCGTGAGATCGGGAAAGGTTTCTAAAGCGCACCTCATTTCTCCTCTCCTTTTGCTCGGGTTCGCCATTCCAGCCGCTTGACTAACCATCTCTCTACTTGGAGAATCAGCACCTTTAACCTCCTGTTTCGTCCAGGTTGCAATTTGTCCTGAGGATGAACGGGAAGACGGGGAAACAACGAGAGACTAGCCCTAGGTGTTGGGACAGGCACAGGTCATTCCATTTTCCCATCAGGAAGAAGAATGAACCACAGGCTCAGACTACTCCCCAGAACCAAAATAGGGCCTGAAGCAATCCTGCGCTTTTGCGGCCAGCTCCCAAAAAAGCGAGGAGACAAATGGAGCTCAGGGGCACTGCAATTCACAAACGTGCAGAGTTATAAATGAGAACTCTCGTCCACAAATATATTGAGGGAAGGTAACGAAGAGGATTTGAAAGCAAGGCAGATTTGCAGGAAACAGATTTCAGGAGGTAGATTCGACTCGCCGTTAAAGCACATGAAAAGCGGCAAAACGTTGACAATGATGCCCTCGGCCAAAAAGGGCGTATGCGTTTTTTTCTGAATATATTCAGGAAGAAACGCATACGCCCTTTTTGGCCAACCAAGCAAGCCAGAAGGGCAAATCAGCGCTACAAAGAAGTCTCGCTTGCCCTCGGTCAAAAGGGCCATGCTGAACAAAGTGTAAAAACCAGAAAAGCAGGACAGGCCATGGAGACATGGGAGCCTTGCTACGCTGATGGGCGGGATGTAAATTGCCAACAGGCACTCTGGAGAAGAGTACGGTGTGTCCTGAAACAAGTAATAAACACAGCGTAGAGAGCATAGGGCACTTCCACTCATGGGCGTATAAATTGGGAAAACTAAAAATCAACAAGACACAGGCACCCTAAATTTGACGGCTGCTCTGTTTCCAAGAACCTCCGCTTCGGTACACCTTCAATATCCCAGGAAAGAGAAAAATGGATAAAGAAATGGTAGTACTTGGCAAAATGGAATATCACTCAGCCATGAAATCAATGTCATAAGGCTAGTTAGCAGCATGATGAGTGCATTTAGATACGATGATTCTAAGTGAAATCAGTCACACAGAAAAAGACACTTATCCTAAGATATCGCTTATAGAGGGAATGTCAAAATCGCTACACTTGAACTGAATTACAAAACAGAACAGAGTCACACCTTTAGAAGACACACTATGGCTGCTTAACGGGAAAGGTGAGGTGGGGTGATGCATAAAACAAGGGTTTGAAATTAGCTCAGAGACCGCTCCATAAGCCAAATATGTAATAGACAAGGCCTACTCCCTGCTCAGTGAACTGGACTCAACACACCCTAGTCACCACACAAGAATATATCTGACTAGTAAGAATCTGAAAACCTATGTATCGATATCTCTCTGCAAGTGAATCAAGAGGGTGTAAAGCGGCATCAACACAGCAGGGAAAAGCAGCCAAGCCCGATTCTAAACATAAATTACTTTAAAAAACCCACAAAACAAAGACAGTGAAAGAGAGAGAAATTCTTACAAAATCCGTTCAGGGTCTATGATGCAACCTGGATTGACCATATCTAGACCCACAGCTGGATGAGACAGAAGGCTGGACACTCTTGGGGCTGAGAGGATTGGTGAGGTTGGGTGAGCAAACGCAGATACTTTAAAGTAACACTGCGGGGAACACACCCCATGGGTCTCAAATCTCCAGGTACAAGGGCATCTTCCTACATCAAAACATGCATGGGAAACCCAGAAGATGGTATGCCATGAGATCGGGAAAGGTTTCTAAAACGCACCTCATTTCTCCTCTCATTGTGCTCGGGTTCACCATTCCAGCTGCTTGACTAACCATCTCCCTATTTGGAGAATCAGCACCTTTAACCTCCTGATTGTACAGGTTGCAATTTGTCCTGAGGATGAACGGGAAGACGCGGAACCAACGAGAGACGAGCCCTAGGTGTTGGGACAGGCATAGGTCACTCCATTTTCCCATCAGGAAGAAGAATGAACCACAGGCTCAGCCTGCCCCCCAGAACTAAAATAGGGCCTGAAGCAATCCTGTGCTTTTGCGGCCAGCTCCCAAAAAAGCGAGGAGACAAATGGAGCTCAGGGGCACTGCAATTCACAAACGTGCAGAGTTATAAATGAGAACTCTCGTCCACAAATATATTGAGGGAAGGCAACGAAGAGGATTTGAAAGCAAGGCAGATTTGCAGGAAACAGATTTCAGGAGGTAGATTCGACTCGCCTTTAAAGCACATGAAAAGCGGCAAAACGTTGACAATGATGCCCTTGGCCAAAAAGGGCGTATGCGTTTTTTCCTGAATATATTCAGGAAAAAACGCATACGCCCTTTTTGGCCAACCAAGCAAGCCGGAAGGGCAAATCAGCACTACAAAGAAGTCTCGCTTGCCCTCGGTCAAAAGGGCCATGCTGAACAAAGTGTAAAAACCAGAAAAGCAGGACAGGCTATGGAGACATGGGAGCCTTGCTACGCTGATGGGCGGGATGTAAATTGCCAACAGGCACTCTGGAGAAGAGTACGGTGTGTCCTGAAACAAGTAATAAACACAGCGTAGAGAGCATAGGGCACTTCCACTCATGGGCATATAAATTGGGAAAACTAAAAATCAACAAGACTCAGGCACCCTAAAGTATACGGCTGCTCTGTTTCCAAGAACCTCCGCTTCGGTACACCTTCAATATCCCAGGAAAGAGAAAAATGGATAAAGAAATGGTGGTACTTGGCACAATGGAATATCACTCAGCCATGAAATCAATGTCATAAGGCTAGTTAGCAGCATGATGAGTGGATTTAGGTACGATGATTCTAAGTGAAATAAGTCACACAGAAAAAGACACTTATCCTAAGATATCGCTTATAGAGGGAATGTCAAAATCGCTATACTTGAACTGAATTACAAAACAGAACAGAGTCACACCTTTAGAAGACACACTATGGCTGCTTAACGGGAAAGGTGAGGTGGGGTGATGCATAAAACAAGGGTTTGAAATTAGCTCAGACACCGCTCCATAAGCCAAATATGTAATAGACAAGGCCTACTCCCTGCTCAGTGAACTGGACTCAACACCCCCTAGTCACCGCACAGGAATATATCTGACTAGTATGAATCTGAAAACCTATGTATCGATATCTCTCTGCAAGTGAATCAAGAGGGTGTAAAGCGGCATAAACACAGCAGGGAAAAGCAGCCAAACCCCATTCTAAACATACATTACTTTAAAAAACCCACAAAGCAAAGACAGTGAAAGAGAGAGAAATTCTTACAAAATCCGTTCAGGGTCTCTGATGCAACCTGGATTGACCATATCTAGACCCACAGCTGGATGAGACATAAGGCTGGACACTCTTGGGGCTGAGAGGATTGGTGAGGTTGGGTGAGCAAATGCAGATACTTTAAAGTAATACCGTGGGGTACCCACCCCATGGGTCTCAAATCTCCAGGTACAAGGGAATCTTCCTACATCAAAACATGCATGGGAAACCCAGAAGATGGTATGCCATGAGATCGGGAAAGGTTTCTAAAACGCACCTCATTTCTCCTCTCCTTGTGCTCGGGTTCGCCTTTCCAGCCGATTGACTAACCATCTCCCTACTTGGAGAATCAGCACCTTTAACCTACTGTTTCGTCCAGGTTGCATTTTGTCCTGAGGATGAACGGGAAGATGGGGAACCAACGAGAGACTAGCCCTAGGTTTTGGGACAGGCACAGGTCACTCCATTTTCCCATCAGGAAGAAGAATGAACCACAGGCTCAGCCTGCCCCCCAGAACCAAATTAGGGCCTGAAGCAATCCTGCGCTTTTGCGGCCAGCTCCCAAAAAAGCGAGGAGACAAATGGAGCTCAGGGGCACTGCAATTCACAAACGTGCAGAGTTATAAATGAGAACTCTCGTCCACAAATATATTGAGGGAAGGCAACGAAGAGGATTTGAAAGCAAGGCAGATTTGCAGGAAACAGATTTCAGGAGGTAGATTCGACTCGCCTTTAAAGCACATGAAAAGCGGCAAAACGTTGACAATGATACCCTTGTCCAAAAAGGGCGTATGCGTTTTTTCCTGTATATATTCAGGAAAAAACGCATACGCCATTTTTGGCCAACCAAGCAAGCCGGAAGGGCAAATCAGCGCTACAAAGAAGTCTCGCTTGCCCTCGGTCAAAAGGGCCATGCTGAAAAAAAGTGTAAAAACCAGAAAAGCAGGACAGGCCATGGAGACATGGGAGCCTTGCTACGCTGATGGGCGGGATGTAAATTGCCAACAGGCACTCTGGAGAAGAGTACGGTGTGTCCTGAAACAAGTAATAAACACAGTGTAGAGAGCATAGGGCACTTCCACTCAAGGGCGTATAAATTGGGAAAAATAAAAATCAACAAGACACAGGCACCCTAAAGTTTACGGCTGCTCTGTTTCCAAGAACCTCCACTTCGGTACACCTTCAATATCCCAGGAAAGAGAAAAATGGATAAAGAAATGGTGGTACTTGGCACAATGGAATATCACTCAACCATGAAATCAATGTCATAAGGCTAGTTAGCAGCATGATGAGTGGATTTAGATACGATGATTCTAAGTGAAATAAGTCACACAGAAAAAGACACTTATCCTAAGATATCGCTTATAGAGGGAATGTCAAAATCGCTACACTTGAACTGAATTACAAAACAGAACAGAGTCACACCTTTAGAAGACACACTATGGCTGCTTAACGGGAAAGGTGAGGTGGGGTGATGCATAAAACAAGGGTTTGAAATTAGCTCAGAGACCGCTCCATAAGCCAAATATGTAATAGACAAGGCCTACTCCCTGCTCAGTGAACTGCACTCAACACACCCTAGTCACCACACAAGAATATATCTGACTAGTAAGAATCTGAAAACCTATGTATCAATATCTCTCTGCAAGTGAATCAAGAGGGTGTAAAGCGGCATCAACACAGCAGGGAAAAGCAGCCAAGCCCGATTCTAAACATAAATTACTTTAAAAAACCCACAAAACAAAGACAGTGAAAGAGAGAGAAATTCTTACAAAATCCGTTCAGGGTCTCCGATGCAACCTGGATTGACCATATCTAGACCCACAGCTGGATGAGACATAAGGCTGGACACTCTTGGGGCTGAGAGGATTGGTGAGGTTGGGTGAGCAAACGCAGATACTTTAAAGTAACACTGCGGAGAACACACCCCATGGGTCTCAAATCTCCAGGTACAAGGGAATCTTCCTACATCAAAACATGCATGGGAAACCCAGAAGATGGTATGCCATGAGATCGGGAAATGTTTCTAAAACGCACCTCATTTCTCCTCTCCTTGTGCTCGGGTTCGCCATTCCAGCCGCTTGACTAACCATCTCCCTACTTGGAGAATCAGCACCTTTAACCTCCTGATTGTACAGGTTGCAATTTGTCCTGAGGATGAACGGGAAGACGCGGAACCAACGAGAGACGAGCCCTAGGTGTTGGGACAGGCATAGGTCACTCCATTTTCCCATCAGGAAGAAGAATGAACCACAGGCTCAGCCTGCCCCCCAGAACCAAAATAGGGCCTGAAGCAATCCTGCGCTTTTGCGGCCAGCCCCCAAAAAAGCGAGGAGACAAATGGAGCTCAGGGGCACTGCAATTCACAAACGTGCAGAGTAATAAATGAGAACTCTCGTCCACAAATATATTGAGGGAAGGCAACGAAGAGGATTTGAAAGCAAGGCAGATTTGCAGGAAACAGATTTCAGGAGGTAGATTCGACTCGCCTTTAAAGCACATAAAAAGCGGCAAAACGTTGACAATGATGCCCTTGGCCAAAAAGGGCGTATGCGTTTTTTCCTGAATATATTCAGGAAAAAACGCATACGCCCTTTTTGGCCAACCAAGCAAGCCGGAAAGGCAAATCAGCGCTACAAAGAAGTCTCGCTTGCCCTCGGTCAAAAGGGCCATGCTGAACAAAGTGTAAAAACCAGAAAAGCAGGACAGGCCATGGAGACATGGGAGCCTTGCTACGCTGATGGGCGGGATATAAATTGCCAACAGGCACTCTGGAGAAGAGTACGGTGTGTCCTGAAACAAGTAATAAACACAGCGTAGAGAGCATAGGGCACTTCCACTCATGGGCATATAAATTGGGAAAACTAAAAATCAACAAGACACAGGCACCCTAAAGTTTACGGCTGCTCTGTTTCCAAGAACCTCCGCTTCGGTACACCTTCAATATCCCAGGAAAGAGAAAAATGGATAAAGAAATGGTGGTACTTGGCACAATGGAATATCACTCAGCCATGAAATCAATGTCATAAGGCTAGTTAGCAGCATGATGAGTGGATTTAGGTCCGATGATTCTAAGTGAAAAAAGTCACACAGAAAAAGACACTTATCCTAAGATATCGCTTATAGAGGGAATGTCAAAATCGCTACACTTGAACTGAATTACAAAACAGAACAGAGTCACACCTTTAGAAGACACACTATGGCTGCTTAACGGGAAAGGTGAGGTGGGGTGATGCATAAAACAAGGGTTTGAAATTAGCTCAGACACCGCTCCATAAGCCAAATATGTAATAGACAAGGCCTACTCCCTGCTCAGTGAACTGGACTCAACACCCCCTAGTCACCGCACAGGAATATATCTGACTAGTATGAATCTGAAAACCTATGTATCGATATCTCTCTGCAAGTGAATCAAGAGGGTGTAAAGCGGCATAAACACAGCAGGGAAAGCAGCCAAACCCCATTCTAAACATACATTACTTTAAAAAACCCACAAAGCAAAGACAGTGAAAGAGAGAGAAATTCTTACAAAATCCGTTCAGGGTCTCTGATGCAAACTGGATTGACCATATCTAGACCCACAGCTGGATGAGACATAAGGCTGGACACTCTTGGGGCTGAGAGGATTGGTGAGGTTGGGTGAGCAAATGCAGATACTTTAAAGTAATACCGCGGGGTACCCACCCCATGGGTCTCAAATCTCCAGGTACAAGGGAATCTTCCTACATCAAAACATGCATGGGAAACCCAGAAGATGGTATGCCGTGAGATCGGGAAAGGTTTCTAAAGCGCACCTCATTTCTCCTCTCCTTTTGCTCGGGTTTGCCATTCCAGCCGCTTGACTAACCATCTCTCTACTTGGAGAATCAGCACCTTTAACCTCCTGTTTCGTCCAGGTTGCAATTTGTCCTGAGGATGAACGGGAAGACGGGGAAACAACGAGAGACTAGCCCTAGGTGTTGGGACAGGCACAGGTCATTCCATTTTCCCATCAGGAAGAAGAATGAACCACAGGCTCAGACTACCCCCCAGAACCAAAATAGGGCCTGAAGCAATCCTGCGCTTTTGCGGCCAGCTCCCAAAAAAGCGAGGAGACAAATGGAGCTCAGGGGCACTGCAATTCACAAACGTGCAGAGTTATAAATGAGAACTCTCGTCCACAAATATATTGAGGGAAGGTAACGAAGAGGATTTGAAAGCAAGGCAGATTTGCAGGAAACAGATTTCAGGAGGTAGATTCGACTCGCCGTTAAAGCACATGAAAAGCGGCAAAACGTTGACAATGATGCCCTCGGCCAAAAAGGGCGTATGCGTTTTTTCCTGAATATATTCAGGAAGAAACGCATACGCCCTTTTTGGCCAACCAAGCAAGCCAGAAGGGCAAATCAGCGCTACAAAGAAGTCTCGCTTGCCCTCGGTCAAAAGGGCCATGCTGAACAAAGTGTAAAAACCAGAAAAGCAGGACAGGCCATGGAGACATGGGAGCCTTGCTACGCTGATGGGCGGGATGTAAATTGCCAACAGGCACTCTGGAGAAGAGTACGGTGTGTCCTGAAACAAGTAATAAACACAGCGTAGAGAGCATAGGGCACTTCCACTCATGGGCGTATAAATTGGGAAAACTAAAAATCAACAAGACACAGGCACCCTAAATTTGACGGCGGCTCTGTTTCCAAGAACCTCCGCTTCGGTACACCTTCAATATCCCAGGAAAGAGAAAAATGGATAAAGAAATGGTAGTACTTGGCACAATGGAATATCACTCAGCCATGAAATCAATGTCATAAGGCTAGTTAGCAGCATGATGAGTGGATTTAGATACGATGATTCTAAGTGAAATAAGTCACACAGAAAAAGACACTTATCCTAAGATATCGCTTATAGAGGGAATGTCAAAATCGCTACACTTGAACTGAATTACAAAACAGAACAGAGTCACACCTTTAGAAGACACACTATGGCTGCTTAACGGGAAAGGTGAGGTGGGGTGATGCATAAAACAAGGGTTTGAAATTAGCTCAGAGACCGCTCCATAAGCCAAATATGTAATAGACAAGGCCTACTCCCTGCTCAGTGAACTGGACTCAACACACCCTAGTCACCACACAAGAATATATCTGACTAGTAAGAATCTGAAAACCTATGTATCGATATCTCTCTGCAAGTGAATCAAGAGGGTGTAAAGCGGCATCAACACAGCAGGGAAAAGCAGCCAAGCCCGATTCTAAACATAAATTACTTTAAAAAACCCACAAAACAAAGACAGTGAAAGAGAGAGAAATTCTTACAAAATCCGTTCAGGGTCTATGATGCAACCTGGATTGACCATATCTAGACCCACAGCTGGATGAGACAGAAGGCTGGACACTCTTGGGGCTGAGAGGATTGGTGAGGTTGGGTGAGCAAACGCAGATACTTTAAAGTAACACTGCGGGGAACACACCCCATGGGTCTCAAATCTCCAGGTACAAGGGCATCTTCCTACATCAAAACATGCATGGGAAACCCAGAAGATGGTATGCCATGAGATCGGGAAAGGTTTCTAAAACGCACCTCATTTCTCCTCTCATTGTGCTCGGGTTCACCATTCCAGCTGCTTGACTAACCATCTCCCTACTTGGAGAATCAGCACCTTTAACCTCCTGATTGTACAGGTTGCAATTTGTCCTGAGGATGAACGGGAAGACGCGGAACCAACGAGAGACGAGCCCTAGGTGTTGGGACAGGCATAGGTCACTCCATTTTCCCATCAGGAAGAAGAATGAACCACAGGCTCAGCCTGCCCCCCAGAACCAAAATAGGGCCTGAAGCAATCCTGCGCTTTTGCGGCCAGCTCCCAAAAAAGCGAGGAGACAAATGGAGCTCAGGGGCACTGCAATTCACAAACGTGCAGAGTTATAAATGAGAACTCTCGTCCACAAATATATTGAGGGAAGGCAACAAAGAGGATTTGAAAGCAAGGCAGATTTGCAGGAAACAGATTTCAGGGGGTAGATTCGACTCGCCTGTAAAGCACATGAAAAACGGCAAAACGTTGACAATGATGCCCTTGGCCAAAAAGGGCGTATGCGTTTTTTCTTGAATATATTCAGGAAAAAAAGCATACGCCCTTTTTGGCCAACCAAGCAAGCCGGAAGGGCAAATCAGCGCTACAAAGAAGTCTCGCTTGCCCTCGGTCAAAAGGGCCATGCTGAACAAAGTGTAAAAACCAGAAAAGCAGGACAGGCCATGGAGACATGGGAGCCTTGCTACGCTGATGGGCGGGATGTAAATTGCCAACAGGCACTCTGGAGATGAGTACGGTGTGTCCTGAAACAAGTAATAAACAGAGCGTTGAGAGCATAGGGCATTTCCACTCATGGGCGTATAAATTGGCAAAACTAAAAATCAACAAGACACAGGCACCCCAAACTTTATGGCTGCTCTGTTTCCAAGAACCTCCGCTTCGGTACACCTTCAATATCCCAGGAAAGAGAAAAATGGATAAAGAAATGGTGGTCCTTGGCACAATGCAATATCACTCAGCCATGAAATCAATGTCATAAGGCTATTTAGCAGCATGATGAGTGGATTTAGGTACGATGATTCTAAGTGAAATAAGTCACACAGAAAAAGGCACTTATCCTAAGATATCGCTTATAGAGGGAAGGTCAAAATCGCTACACTTGAACTGAATTACAAAACAGAACAGAGGCACACCTTTAGAAGACACACTATGGCTGCTTAACCGGAAAGGTGAGGTGGGGTGATGCATAAAACAAGGGTTTGAAATTAGCTCAGACACCGCTCCATAAGCCAAATATGTAATAGACAATGCCTACTCCCTGCTCAGTGAACTGGACTCAACACCCCCTACTCACCGCACAAGAATATATCTGACTAGTATGAATCTGAAAACCTATGTATCGATATCTCTCTGCAAGTGAATCAAGAGGGTGTAAAGCGGCATAAACACAGCAGGGAAAAGCAGCCAAACCCCATTCTAAACATACATTACTTTAAAAAACCCACAAAGCAAAGACAGTGAAAGAGAGAGAAATTCTTACAAAATCCGTTCAGGGTCTCTGATGCAACCTGGATTGACCATATCTAGACCCACAGCTGGATGAGACATAAGGCTGGACACTCTTGGGGCTGAGAGGATTGGTGAGGTTGGGTGAGCAAATGCAGATACTTTAAAGTAATACCGTGGGGTACCCACCCCATGGGTCTCAAATCTCCAGGTACAAGGGAATCTTCCTACATCAAAACATGCATGGGAAACCCAGAAGATGGTATGCCGTGAGATCGGGAAAGGTTTCTAAAACGCACCTCATTTCTCCTCTCCTTGTGCTCGGGTTCGCCTTTCCAGCCGATTGACTAACCATCTCCCTACTTGGAGAATCAGCACCTTTAACCTACTGTTTCGTCCAGGTTGCATTTTGTCCTGAGGATGAACGGGAAGATGGGGAACCAACGAGAGACTAGCCCTAGGTTTTGGGACAGGCACAGGTCACTCCATTTTCCCATCAGGAAGAAGAATGAACCACAGGCTCAGCCTGCCCCCCAGAACCAAATTAGGGCCTGAAGCAATCCTGCGCTTTTGCGGCCAGCCCCCAAAAAAGCGAGGAGACAAATGGAGCTCAGGGGCACTGCAATTCACAAACGTGCAGAGTTATAAATGAGAACTCTCGTCCACAAATATATTGAGGGAAGGCAACGAAGAGGATTTGAAAGCAAGGCAGATTTGCAGGAAACAGATTTCAGGAGGTAGATTCGACTCGCCTTTAAAGCACATGAAAAGCGGCAAAACGTTGACAATGATACCCTTGTCCAAAAAGGGCGTATGCGTTTTTTCCTGTATATATTCAGGAAAAAACGCATACGCCATTTTTGGCCAACCAAGCAAGCCGGAAGGGCAAATCAGCGCTACAAAGAAGTCTCGCTTGCCCTCGGTCAAAAGGGCCATGCTGAAAAAAAGTGTAAAAACCAGAAAAGCAGGACAGGCCATGGAGACATGGGAGCCTTGCTACGCTGATGGGCGGGATGTAAATTGCCAACAGGCACTCTGGAGAAGAGTACGGTGTGTCCTGAAACAAGTAATAAACACAGCGTAGAGAGCATAGGGCACTTCCACTCAAGGGCGTATAAATTGGGAAAAATAAAAATCAACAAGACACAGGCACCCTAAAGTTTACGGCTGCTCTGTTTCCAAGAACCTCCACTTCGGTACACCTTCAATATCCCAGGAAAGAGAAAAATGGATAAAGAAATGGTGGTACTTGGCACAATGGAATATCACTCAACCATGAAATCAATGTCATAAGGCTAGTTAGCAGCATGATGAGTGGATTTAGATACGATGATTCTAAGTGAAATAAGTCACACAGAAAAAGACACTTATCCTAAGATATCGCTTATAGAGGGAATGTCAAAATCGCTACACTTGAACTGAATTACAAAACAGAACAGAGTCACACCTTTAGAAGACACACTATGGCTGCTTAACGGGAAAGGTGAGGTGGGGTGATGCATAAAACAAGGGTTTGAAATTAGCTCAGAGACCGCTCCATAAGCCAAATATGTAATAGACAAGGCCTACTCCCTGCTCAGTGAACTGCACTCAACACACCCTAGTCACCACACAAGAATATATCTGACTAGTAAGAATCTGAAAACCTATGTATCAATATCTCTCTGCAAGTGAATCAAGAGGGTGTAAAGCGGCATCAACACAGCAGGGAAAAGCAGCCAAGCCCGATTCGAAACATAAATTACTTTAAAAAACCCACAAAACAAAGACAGTGAAAGAGAGAGAAATTCTTACAAAATCCATTCAGGGTCTATGATGCAACCTGGATTGACCATATCTAGACCCACAGCTGGATGAGACAGAAGGCTGGACACTCTTGGGGCTGAGAGGATTGGTGAGGTTGGGTGAGCAAACGCAGATACTTTAAAGTAACACTGCGGGGAACACACCCCATGGGTCTCAAATCTCCAGGTACAAGGGCATCTTCCTACATCAAAACATGCATGGGAAACCCAGAAGATGGTATGCCATGAGATCGGGAAAGGTTTCTAAAACGCACCTCATTTCTCCTCTCATTGTGCTCGGGTTCACCATTCCAGCTGCTTGACTAACCATCTCCCTATTTGGAGAATCAGCACCTTTAACCTCCTGATTGTACAGGTTGCAATTTGTCCTGAGGATGAACGGGAAGACGCGGAACCAACGAGAGACGAGCCCTAGGTGTTGGGACAGGCATAGGTCACTCCATTTTCCCATCAGGAAGAAGAATGAACCACAGGCTCAGCCTGCCCCCCAGAACCAAAATAGGGCCTGAAGCAATCCTGCGCTTTTGCGGCCAGCCCCCAAAAAAGCGAGGAGACAAATGGAGCTCAGGGGCACTGCAATTCACAAACGTGCAGAGTAATAAATGAGAACTCTCGTCCACAAATATATTGAGGGAAGGCAACGAAGAGGATTTGAAAGCAAGGCAGATTTGCAGGAAACAGATTTCAGGAGGTAGATTCGACTCGCCTTTAAAGCACATAAAAAGCGGCAAAACGTTGACAATGATGCCCTTGGCCAAAAAGGGCGTATGCGTTTTTTCCTGAATATATTCAGGAAAAAACGCATACGCCCTTTTTGGCCAACCAAGCAAGCCGGAAGGGCAAATCAGCGCTACAAAGAAGTCTCGCTTGCCCTCGGTCAAAAGGGCCATGCTGAACAAAGTGTAAAAACCAGAAAAGCAGGACAGGCCATGGAGACATGGGAGCCTTGCTACGCTGATGGGCGGGATATAAATTGCCAACAGGCACTCTGGAGAAGAGTACGGTGTGTCCTGAAACAAGTAATAAACACAGCGTAGAGAGCATAGGGCACTTCCACTCATGGGCATATAAATTGGGAAACCTAAAAATCAACAAGACACAGGCACCCTAAAGTTTACAGCTGCTCTGTTTCCAAGAACCTCCGCTTCGGTACACCTTCAATATCCCAGGAAAGAGAAAAATGGATAAAGAAATGGTGGTACTTGGCACAATGGAATATCACTCAGCCATGAAATCAATGTCATAAGGCTAGTTAGCAGCATGATGAGTGGATTTAGGTCCGATGATTCTAAGTGAAATAAGTCACACAGAAAAAGACACTTATCCTAAGATATCGCTTATAGAGGGAATGTCAAAATCGCTACACTTGAACTGAATTACAAAACAGAACAGAGTCACACCTTTAGAAGACACACTATGGCTGCTTAACGGGAAAGGTGAGGTGGGGTGATGCATAAAACAAGGGTTTGAAATTAGCTCAGATACCGCTCCATAAGCCAAATATGTAATAGACAAGGCCTACTCCATGCTCAGTGAACTGGACTCAACACCCCCTAGTCACCGCACAGGAATATATCTGACTAGTATGAATCTGAAAACCTATGTATCGATATCTCTCTGCAAGTGAATCAAGAGGGTGTAAAGCGGCATAAACACAGCAGGGAAAAGCAGCCAAACCCCATTCTAAACATACATTACTTTAAAAAACCCACAAAGCAAAGACAGTGAAAGAGAGAGAAATTCTTACAAAATCCGTTCAGGGTCTCTGATGCAAACTGGATTGACCATATCTAGACCCACAGCTGGATGAGACATAAGGCTGGACACTCTTGGGGCTGAGAGGATTGGTGAGGTTGGGTGAGCAAATGCAGATACTTTAAAGTAATACCGCGGGGTACCCACCCCATGGGTCTCAAATCTCCAGGTACAAGGGAATCTTCCTACATCAAAACATGCATGGGAAACCCAGAAGATGGTATGCCGTGAGATCGGGAAAGGTTTCTAAAACGCACCTCATTTCTCCTCTCCTTGTGCTCGGGTTCGCCATTCCGGCTGCTTGACTAACCATCTCTCTACTTGGAGAATCAGCACCTTTAACCTCCTGTTTCGTCCAGGTTGCAATTTGTCCTGAGGATGAACGGGAAGACGGGGAAACAACGAGAGACTAGCCCTAGGTGTTGGGACAGGCACAGGTCATTCCATTTTCCCATCAGGAAGAAGAATGAACCACAGGCTCAGACTACCCCCCAGAACCAAAATAGGGCCTGAAGCAATCCTGCGCTTTTGCGGCCAGCTCCCAAAAAAGCGAGGAGACAAATGGAGCTCAGGGGCACTGCAATTCACAAACGTGCAGAGTTATAAATGAGAACTCTCGTCCACAAATATATTGAGGGAAGGTAACGAAGAGGATTTGAAAGCAAGGCAGATTTGCAGGAAACAGATTTCAGGAGGTAGATTCGACTCGCCGTTAAAGCACATGAAAAGCGGCAAAACGTTGACAATGATGCCCTCGGCCAAAAAGGGCGTATGCGTTTTTTCCTGAATATATTCAGGAAGAAACGCATACGCCCTTTTTGGCCAACCAAGCAAGCCAGAAGGGCAAATCAGCGCTACAAAGAACTCTCGCTTGCCCTCGGTCAAAAGGGCCATGCTGAACAAAGTGTAAAAACCAGAAAAGCAGGACAGGCCATGGAGACATGGGAGCCTTGCTACGCTGATGGGCGGGATGTAAATTGCCAACAGGCACTCTGGAGAAGAGTACGGTGTGTCCTGAAACAAGTAATAAACACAGCGTAGAGAGCATAGGGCACTTCCACTCATGGGCGTATAAATTGGGAAAACTAAAAATCAACAAGACACAGGCACCCTAAATTTGACGGCTGCTCTGTTTCCAAGAACCTCCGCTTCGGTACACCTTCAATATCCCAGGAAAGAGAAAAATGGATAAAGAAATGGTAGTACTTGGCAAAATGGAATATCACTCAGCCATGAAATCAATGTCATAAGGCTAGTTAGCAGCATGATGAGTGGATTTAGATACGATGATTCTAAGTGAAATAAGTCACACAGAAAAAGACACTTATCCTAAGATATCGCTTATAGAGGGAATGTCAAAATCGCTACACTTGAACTGAATTACAAAACAGAACAGAGTCACACCTTTAGAAGACACACTATGGCTGCTTAACGGGAAAGGTGAGGTGGGGTGATGCATAAAACAAGGGTTTGAAATTAGCTCAGAGACCGCTCCATAAGCCAAATATGTAATAGACAAGGCCTACTCCCTGCTCAGTGAACTGGACTCAACACACCCTAGTCACCACACAAGAATATATCTGACTAGTAAGAATCTGAAAACCTATGTATCGATATCTCTCTGCAAGTGAATCAAGAGGGTGTAAAGCGGCATCAACACAGCAGGGAAAAGCAGCCAAGCCCGATTCTAAACATAAATTACTTTAAAAAACCCACAAAACAAAGACAGTGAAAGAGAGAGAAATTCTTACAAAATCCGTTCAGGGTCTATGATGCAACCTGGATTGACCATATCTAGACCCACAGCTGGATGAGACAGAAGGCTGGACACTCTTGGGGCTGAGAGGATTGGTGAGGTTGGGTGAGCAAACGCAGATACTTTAAAGTAACACTGCGGGGAACACACCCCATGGGTCTCAAATCTCCAGGTACAAGGGCATCTTCCTACATCAAAACATGCATGGGAAACCCAGAAGATGGTATGCCATGAGATCGGGAAAGGTTTCTAAAACGCACCTCATTTCTCCTCTCATTGTGCTCGGGTTCACCATTCCAGCTGCTTGACTAACCATCTCCCTATTTGGAGAATCAGCACCTTTAACCTCCTGATTGTACAGGTTGCAATTTGTCCTGAGGATGAACGGGAAGACGCGGAACCAACGAGAGACGAGCCCTAGGTGTTGGGACAGGCATAGGTCACTCCATTTTCCCATCAGGAAGAAGAATGAACCACAGGCTCAGCCTGCCCCCCAGAACTAAAATAGGGCCTGAAGCAATCCTGTGCTTTTGCGGCCAGCTCCCAAAAAAGCGAGGAGACAAATGGAGCTCAGGGGCACTGCAATTCACAAACGTGCAGAGTTATAAATGAGAACTCTCGTCCACAAATATATTGAGGGAAGGCAACGAAGAGGATTTGAAAGCAAGGCAGATTTGCAGGAAACAGATTTCAGGAGGTAGATTCGACTCGCCTTTAAAGCACATGAAAAGCGGCAAAACGTTGACAATGATGCCCTTGGCCAAAAAGGGCGTATGCGTTTTTTCCTGAATATATTCAGGAAAAAACGCATACGCCCTTTTTGGCCAACCAAGCAAGCCGGAAGGGCAAATCAGCGCTACAAAGAAGTCTCGCTTGCCCTCGGTCAAAAGGGCCATGCTGAAAAAAAGTGTAAAAACCAGAAAAGCAGGACAGGCCATGGAGACATGGGAGCCTTGCTACGCTGATGGGCGGGATGTAAATTGCCAACAGGCACTCTGGAGAAGAGTACGGTGTGTCCTGAAACAAGTAATAAACACAGCGTAGAGAGCATAGGGCACTTCCACTCAAGGGCGTATAAATTGGGAAAAATAAAAATCAACAAGACACAGGCACCCTAAAGTTTACGGCTGCTCTGTTTCCAAGAACCTCCACTTCGGTACACCTTCAATATCCCAGGAAAGAGAAAAATGGATAAAGAAATGGTGGTACTTGGCACAATGGAATATCACTCAACCATGAAATCAATGTCATAAGGCTAGTTAGCAGCATGATGAGTGGATTTAGATACGATGATTCTAAGTGAAATAAGTCACACAGAAAAAGACACTTATCCTAAGATATCGCTTATAGAGGGAATGTCAAAATCGCTACACTTGAACTGAATTACAAAACAGAACAGAGTCACACCTTTAGAAGACACACTATGGCTGCTTAACGGGAAAGGTGAGGTGGGGTGATGCATAAAACAAGGGTTTGAAATTAGCTCAGAGACCGCTCCATAAGCCAAATATGTAATAGACAAGGCCTACTCCCTGCTCAGTGAACTGCACTCAACACACCCTAGTCACCACACAAGAATATATCTGACTAGTAAGAATCTGAAAACCTATGTATCAATATCTCTCTGCAAGTGAATCAAGAGGGTGTAAAGCGGCATCAACACAGCAGGGAAAAGCAGCCAAGCCCGATTCTAAACATAAATTACTTTAAAAAACCCACAAAACAAAGACAGTGAAAGAGAGAGAAATTCTTACAAAATCCGTTCAGGGTCTCCGATGCAACCTGGATTGACCATATCTAGACCCACAGCTGGATGAGACATAAGGCTGGACACTCTTGGGGCTGAGAGGATTGGTGAGGTTGGGTGAGCAAACGCAGATACTTTAAAGTAACACTGCGGAGAACACACCCCATGGGTCTCAAATCTCCAGGTACAAGGGAATCTTCCTACATCAAAACATGCATGGGAAACCCAGAAGATGGTATGCCATGAGATCGGGAAATGTTTCTAAAACGCACCTCATTTCTCCTCTCCTTGTGCTCGGGTTCGCCATTCCAGCCGCTTGACTAACCATCTCCCTACTTGGAGAATCAGCACCTTTAACCTCCTGATTGTACAGGTTGCAATTTGTCCTGAGGATGAACGGGAAGACGCGGAACCAACGAGAGACGAGCCCTAGGTGTTGGGACAGGCATAGGTCACTCCATTTTCCCATCAGGAAGAAGAATGAACCACAGGCTCAGCCTGCCCCCCAGAACCAAAATAGGGCCTGAAGCAATCCTGCGCTTTTGCGGCCAGCCCCCAAAAAAGCGAGGAGACAAATGGAGCTCAGGGGCACTGCAATTCACAAACGTGCAGAGTAATAAATGAGAACTCTCGTCCACAAATATATTGAGGGAAGGCAACGAAGAGGATTTGAAAGCAAGGCAGATTTGCAGGAAACAGATTTCAGGAGGTAGATTCGACTCGCCTTTAAAGCACATAAAAAGCGGCAAAACGTTGACAATGATGCCCTTGGCCAAAAAGGGCGTATGCGTTTTTTCCTGAATATATTCAGGAAAAAACGCATACGCCCTTTTTGGCCAACCAAGCAAGCCGGAAAGGCAAATCAGCGCTACAAAGAAGTCTCGCTTGCCCTTGGTCAAAAGGGCCATGCTGAACAAAGTGTAAAAACCAGAAAAGCAGGACAGGCCATGGAGACATGGGAGCCTTGCTACGCTGATGGGCGGGATATAAATTGCCAACAGGCACTCTGGAGAAGAGTACGGTGTGTCCTGAAACAAGTAATAAACACAGCGTAGAGAGCATAGGGCACTTCCACTCATGGGCATATAAATTGGGAAAACTAAAAATCAACAAGACACAGGCACCCTAAAGTTTACGGCTGCTCTGTTTCCAAGAACCTCCGCTTCGGTACACCTTCAATATCCCAGGAAAGAGAAAAATGGATAAAGAAATGGTGGTACTTGGCACAATGGAATATCACTCAGCCATGAAATCAATGTCATAAGGCTAGTTAGCAGCATGATGAGTGGATTTAGGTCCGATGATTCTAAGTGAAAAAAGTCACACAGAAAAAGACACTTATCCTAAGATATCGCTTATAGAGGGAATGTCAAAATCGCTACACTTGAACTGAATTACAAAACAGAACAGAGTCACACCTTTAGAAGACACACTATGGCTGCTTAACGGGAAAGGTGAGGTGGGGTGATGCATAAAACAAGGGTTTGAAATTAGCTCAGACACCGCTCCATAAGCCAAATATGTAATAGACAAGGCCTACTCCCTGCTCAGTGAACTGGACTCAACACCCCCTAGTCACCGCACAGGAATATATCTGACTAGTATGAATCTGAAAACCTATGTATCGATATCTCTCTGCAAGTGAATCAAGAGGGTGTAAAGCGGCATAAACACAGCAGGGAAAAGCAGCCAAACCCCATTCTAAACATACATTACTTTAAAAAACCCACAAAGCAAAGACAGTGAAAGAGAGAGAAATTCTTACAAAATCCGTTCAGGGTCTCTGATGCAAACTGGATTGACCATATCTAGACCCACAGCTGGATGAGACATAAGGCTGGACACTCTTGGGGCTGAGAGGATTGGTGAGGTTGGGTGAGCAAATGCAGATACTTTAAAGTAATACCGCGGGGTACCCACCCCATGGGTCTCAAATCTCCAGGTACAAGGGAATCTTCCTACATCAAAACATGCATGGGAAACCCAGAAGATGGTATGCCGTGAGATCGGGAAAGGTTTCTAAAGCGCACCTCATTTCTCCTCTCCTTTTGCTCGGGTTTGCCATTCCAGCCGCTTGACTAACCATCTCTCTACTTGGAGAATCAGCACCTTTAACCTCCTGTTTCGTCCAGGTTGCAATTTGTCCTGAGGATGAACGGGAAGACGGGGAAACAACGAGAGACTAGCCCTAGGTGTTGGGACAGGCACAGGTCATTCCATTTTCCCATCAGGAAGAAGAATGAACCACAGGCTCAGACTACCCCCCAGAACCAAAATAGGGCCTGAAGCAATCCTGCGCTTTTGCGGCCAGCTCCCAAAAAAGCGAGGAGACAAATGGAGCTCAGGGGCACTGCAATTCACAAACGTGCAGAGTTATAAATGAGAACTCTCGTCCACAAATATATTGAGGGAAGGTAACGAAGAGGATTTGAAAGCAAGGCAGATTTGCAGGAAACAGATTTCAGGAGGTAGATTCGACTCGCCGTTAAAGCACATGAAAAGCGGCAAAACGTTGACAATGATGCCCTCGGCCAAAAAGGGCGTATGCGTTTTTTCCTGAATATATTCAGGAAGAAACGCATACGCCCTTTTTGGCCAACCAAGCAAGCCAGAAGGGCAAATCAGCGCTACAAAGAAGTCTCGCTTGCCCTCGGTCAAAAGGGCCATGCTGAACAAAGTGTAAAAACCAGAAAAGCAGGACAGGCCATAGAGACATGGGAGCCTTGCTACGCTGATGGGCGGGATGTAAATTGCCAACAGGCACTCTGGAGAAGAGTACGGTGTGTCCTGAAACAAGTAATAAACACAGCGTAGAGAGCATAGGGCACTTCCACTCATGGGCGTATAAATTGGGAAAACTAAAAATCAACAAGACACAGGCACCCTAAATTTGACGGCTGCTCTGTTTCCAAGAACCTCCGCTTCGGTACACCTTCAATATCCCAGGAAAGAGAAAAATGGATAAAGAAATGGTAGTACTTGGCACAATGGAATATCACTCAGCCATGAAATCAATGTCATAAGGCTAGTTAGCAGCATGATGAGTGGATTTAGATACGATGATTCTAAGTGAAATAAGTCACACAGAAAAAGACACTTATCCTAAGATATCGCTTATAGAGGGAATGTCAAAATCGCTACACTTGAACTGAATTACAAAACAGAACAGAGTCACACCTTTAGAAGACACACTATGGCTGCTTAACGGGAAAGGTGAGGTGGGGTGATGCATAAAACAAGGGTTTGAAATTAGCTCAGAGACCGCTCCATAAGCCAAATATGTAATAGACAAGGCCTACTCCCTGCTCAGTGAACTGGACTCAACACACCCTAGTCACCACACAAGAATATATCTGACTAGTAAGAATCTGAAAACCTATGTATCGATATCTCTCTGCAAGTGAATAAAGAGGGTGTAAAGCGGCATCAACACAGCAGGGAAAAGCAGCCAAGCCCGATTCTAAACATAAATTACTTTAAAAAACCCACAAAACAAAGACAGTGAAAGAGAGAGAAATTCTTACAAAATCCATTCAGGGTCTATGATGCAACCTGGATTGACCATATCTAGACCCACAGCTGGATGAGACAGAAGGCTGGACACTCTTGGGGCTGAGAGGATTGGTGAGGTTGGGTGAGCAAACGCAGATACTTTAAAGTAACACTGCGGGGAACACACCCCATGGGTCTCAAATCTCCAGGTACAAGGGCATCTTCCTACATCAAAACATGCATGGGAAACCCAGAAGATGGTATGCCATGAGATCGGGAAAGGTTTCTAAAACGCACCTCATTTCTCCTCTCATTGTGCTCGGGTTCACCATTCCAGCTGCTTGACTAACCATCTCCCTATTTGGAGAATCAGCACCTTTAACCTCCTGATTGTACAGGTTGCAATTTGTCCTGAGGATGAACGGGAAGACGCGGAACCAACGAGAGACGAGCCCTAGGTGTTGGGACAGGCATAGGTCACTCCATTTTCCCATCAGGAAGAAGAATGAACCACAGGCTCAGCCTGCCCCCCAGAACCAAAATAGGGCCTGAAGCAATCCTGCGCTTTTGCGGCCAGCCCCCAAAAAAGCGAGGAGACAAATGGAGCTCAGGGGCACTGCAATTCACAAACGTGCAGAGTAATAAATGAGAACTCTCGTCCACAAATATATTGAGGGAAGGCAACGAAGAGGATTTGAAAGCAAGGCAGATTTGCAGGAAACAGATTTCAGGAGGTAGATTCGACTCGCCTTTAAAGCACATAAAAAGCGGCAAAACGTTGACAATGATGCCCTTGGCCAAAAAGGGCGTATGCGTTTTTTCCTGAATATATTCAGGAAAAAACGCATACGCCCTTTTTGGCCAACCAAGCAAGCCGGAAGGGCAAATCAGCGCTACAAAGAAGTCTCGCTTGCCCTCGGTCAAAAGGGCCATGCTGAACAAAGTGTAAAAACCAGAAAAGCAGGACAGGCCATGGAGACATGGGAGCCTTGCTACGCTGATGGGCGGGATATAAATTGCCAACAGGCACTCTGGAGAAGAGTACGGTGTGTCCTGAAACAAGTAATAAACACAGCGTAGAGAGCATAGGGCACTTCCACTCATGGGCATATAAATTGGGAAACCTAAAAATCAACAAGACACAGGCACCCTAAAGTTTACGGCTGCTCTGTTTCCAAGAACCTCCGCTTCGGTACACCTTCAATATCCCAGGAAAGAGAAAAATGGATAAAGAAATGGTGGTACTTGGCACAATGGAATATCACTCAGCCATGAAATCAATGTCATAAGGCTAGTTAGCAGCATGATGAGTGGATTTAGGTCCGATGATTCTAAGTGAAATAAGTCACACAGAAAAAGACACTTATCCTAAGATATCGCTTATAGAGGGAATGTCAAAATCGCTACACTTGAACTGAATTACAAAACAGAACAGAGTCACACCTTTAGAAGACACACTATGGCTGCTTAACGGGAAAGGTGAGGTGGGGTGATGCATAAAACAAGGGTTTGAAATTAGCTCAGACACCGCTCCATAAGCCAAATATGTAATAGACAAGGCCTACTCCATGCTCAGTGAACTGGACTCAACACCCCCTAGTCACCGCACAGGAATATATCTGACTAGTATGAATCTGAAAACCTATGTATCGATATCTCTCTGCAAGTGAATCAAGAGGGTGTAAAGCGGCATAAACACAGCAGGGAAAAGCAGCCAAACCCCATTCTAAACATACATTACTTTAAAAAACCCACAAAGCAAAGACAGTGAAAGAGAGAGAAATTCTTACAAAATCCGTTCAGGGTCTCTGATGCAAACTGGATTGACCATATCTAGACCCACAGCTGGATGAGACATAAGGCTGGACACTCTTGGGGCTGAGAGGATTGGTGAGGTTGGGTGAGCAAATGCAGATACTTTAAAGTAATACCGCGGGGTACCCACCCCATGGGTCTCAAATCTCCAGGTACAAGGGAATCTTCCTACATCAAAACATGCATGGGAAACCCAGAAGATGGTATGCCGTGAGATCGGGAAAGGTTTCTAAAGCGCACCTCATTTCTCCTCTCCTTTTGCTCGGGTTCGCCATTCCAGCCGCTTGACTAACCATCTCTCTACTTGGAGAATCAGCACCTTTAACCTCCTGTTTCGTCCAGGTTGCAATTTGTCCTGAGGATGAACGGGAAGACGGGGAAACAACGAGAGACTAGCCCTAGGTGTTGGGACAGGCACAGGTCATTCCATTTTCCCATCAGGAAGAAGAATGAACCACAGGCTCAGACTACCCCCCAGAACCAAAATAGGGCCTGAAGCAATCCTGCGCTTTTGCGGCCAGCTCCCAAAAAAGCGAGGAGACAAATGGAGCTCAGGGGCACTGCAATTCACAAACGTGCAGAGTTATAAATGAGAACTCTCGTCCACAAATATATTGAGGGAAGGTAACGAAGAGGATTTGAAAGCAAGGCAGATTTGCAGGAAACAGATTTCAGGAGGTAGATTCGACTCGCCGTTAAAGCACATGAAAAGCGGCAAAACGTTGACAATGATGCCCTCGGCCAAAAAGGGCGTATGCGTTTTTTCCTGAATATATTCAGGAAGAAACGCATACGCCCTGTTTGGCCAACCAAGCAAGCCAGAAGGGCAAATCAGCGCTACAAAGAAGTCTCGCTTGCCCTCGGTCAAAAGGGCCATGCTGAACAAAGTGTAAAAACCAGAAAAGCAGGACAGGCCATGGAGACATGGGAGCCTTGCTACGCTGATGGGCGGGATGTAAATTGCCAACAGGCACTCTGGAGAAGAGTACGGTGTGTCCTGAAACAAGTAATAAACACAGCGTAGAGAGCATAGGGCACTTCCACTCATGGGCGTATAAATTGGGAAAACTAAAAATCAACAAGACACAGGCACCCTAAATTTGACGGCTGCTCTGTTTCCAAGAACCTCCGCTTCGGTACACCTTCAATATCCCAGGAAAGAGAAAAATGGATAAAGAAATGGTAGTACTTGGCACAATGGAATATCACTCAGCCATGAAATCAATGTCATAAGGCTAGTTAGCAGCATGATGAGTGGATTTAGATACGATGATTCTAAGTGAAATAAGTCACACAGAAAAAGACACTTATCCTAAGATATCGCTTATAGAGGGAATGTCAAAATCGCTACACTTGAACTGAATTACAAAACAGAACAGAGTCACACCTTTAGAAGACACACTATGGCTGCTTAACGGGAAAGGTGAGGTGGGGTGATGCATAAAACAAGGGTTTGAAATTAGCTCAGAGACCGCTCCATAAGCCAAATATGTAATAGACAAGGCCTACTCCCTGCTCAGTGAACTGGACTCAACACACCCTAGTCACCACACAAGAATATATCTGACTAGTAAGAATCTGAAAACCTATGTATCGATATCTCTCTGCAAGTGAATCAAGAGGGTGTAAAGCGGCATCAACACAGCAGGGAAAAGCAGCCAAGCCCGATTCTAAACATAAATTACTTTAAAAAACCCACAAAACAAAGACAGTGAAAGAGAGAGAAATTCTTACAAAATCCGTTCAGGGTCTATGATGCAACCTGGATTGACCATATCTAGACCCACAGCTGGATGAGACAGAAGGCTGGACACTCTTGGGGCTGAGAGGATTGGTGAGGTTGGGTGAGCAAACGCAGATACTTTAAAGTAACACTGCGGGGAACACACCCCATGGGTCTCAAATCTCCAGGTACAAGGGCATCTTCCTACATCAAAACATGCATGGGAAACCCAGAAGATGGTATGCCATGAGATCGGGAAAGGTTTCTAAAACGCACCTCATTTCTCCTCTCATTGTGCTCGGGTTCACCATTCCAGCTGCTTGACTAACCATCTCCCTATTTGGAGAATCAGCACCTTTAACCTCCTGATTGTACAGGTTGCAATTTGTCCTGAGGATGAACGGGAAGACGCGGAACCAACGAGAGACGAGCCCTAGGTGTTGGGACAGGCATAGGTCACTCCATTTTCCCATCAGGAAGAAGAATGAACCACAGGCTCAGCCTGCCCCCCAGAACTAAAATAGGGCCTGAAGCAATCCTGTGCTTTTGCGGCCAGCTCCCAAAAAAGCGAGGAGACAAATGGAGCTCAGGGGCACTGCAATTCACAAACGTGCAGAGTTATAAATGAGAACTCTCGTCCACAAATATATTGAGGGAAGGCAACGAAGAGGATTTGAAAGCAAGGCAGATTTGCAGGAAACAGATTTCAGGAGGTAGATTCGACTCGCCTTTAAAGCACATGAAAAGCGGCAAAACGTTGACAATGATGCCCTTGGCCAAAAAGGGCGTATGCGTTTTTTCCTGAATATATTCAGGAAAAAACGCATACGCCCTTTTTGGCCAACCAAGCAAGCCAGAAGGGCAAATCAGCACTACAAAGAAGTCTCGCTTGCCCTCGGTCAAAAGGGCCATGCTGAACAAAGTGTAAAAACCAGAAAAGCAGGACAGGCTATGGAGACATGGGAGCCTTGCTACGCTGATGGGCGGGATGTAAATTGCCAACAGGCACTCTGGAGAAGAGTACGGTGTGTCCTGAAACAAGTAATAAACACAGCGTAGAGAGCATAGGGCACTTCCACTCATGGGCATATAAATTGGGAAAACTAAAAATCAATAAGACTCAGGCACCCTAAAGTATACGGCTGCTCTGTTTCCAAGAACCTCCGCTTCGGTACACCTTCAATATCCCAGGAAAGAGAAAAATGGATAAAGAAATGGTGGTACTTGGCACAATGGAATATCACTCAGCCATGAAATCAATGTCATAAGGCTAGTTAGCAGCATGATGAGTGGATTTAGGTACGATGATTCTAAGTGAAATAAGTCACACAGAAAAAGACACTTATCCTAAGATATCGCTTATAGAGGGAATGTCAAAATCGCTACACTTGAACTGAATTACAAAACAGAACAGAGTCACACCTTTAGAAGACACACTATGGCTGCTTAACGGGAAAGGTGAGGTGGGGTGATGCATAAAACAAGGGTTTGAAATTAGCTCAGAGACCGCTCCATAAGCCAAATATGTAATAGACAAGGCCTACTCCCTGCTCAGTGAACTGGACTCAACACACCCTAGTCACCACACAAGAATATATCTGACTAGTAAGAATCTGAAAACCTATGTATCGATATCTCTCTGCAAGTGAATCAAGAGGGTGTAAAGCGGCATCAACACAGCAGGGAAAAGCAGCCAAGCCCGATTCTAAACATAAATTACTTTAAAAAACCCACAAAACAAAGACAGTGAAAGAGAGAGAAATTCTTACAAAATCCGTTCAGGGTCTATGATGCAACCTGGATTGACCATATCTAGACCCACAGCTGGATGAGACAGAAGGCTGGATACTCTTGGGGCTGAGAGGATTGGTGAGGTTGGGTGAGCAAACGCAAATACTTTAAAGTAACACTGCGGGGAACACACCCCATGGGTCTCAAATCTCCAGGTACAAGGGCATCTTCCTACATCAAAACATGCATGGGAAACCCAGAAGATGGTATGCCATGAGATCGGGAAAGGTTTCTAAAACACACCTCATTTCTCCTCTCATTGTGCTCGGGTTCACCATTCCAGCTGCTTGACTAACCATCTCCCTATTTGGAGAATCAGCACCTTTAACCTCCTGATTGTACAGGTTGCAATTTGTCCTGAGGATGAACGGGAAGACGCGGAACCAACGAGAGACGAGCCCTAGGTGTTGGGACAGGCATAGGTCACACCATTTTCCCATCAGGAAGAAGAATGAACCACAGGCTCAGCCTGCCCCCCAGAACTAAAATAGGGCCTGAAGCAATCCTGCGCTTTTGCGGCCAGCTCCCAAAAAAGCGAGGAGACAAATGGAGCTCAGGGGCACTGCAATTCACAAACGTGCAGAGTTATAAATGAGAACTCTCGTCCACAAATATATTGAGGGAAGGCAACGAAGAGGATTTGAAAGCAAGGCAGATTTGCAGGAAACAGATTTCAGGAGGTAGATTCGATTCGCCGTTAAAGCACATGAAAAGCGGCAAAACGTTGACAATGATGCCCTTGGCCAAAAAGGGCTTATGCGTTTTTTCCTGAATATATTCAGGAAAAAACGCATAAGCCCTTTTTGGCCAACCAAGCAAGACGGAAGGGAAAATCAGCGCTACAAAGAAGTCTCGCTTGCCCTCGGTCAAAAGGGCCATGCTGAACAAAGTGTAAAAACCAGAAAAGCAGGACAGGCCATGGAGACATGGGAGCCTTGCTACGCTGATGGGCGGGATGTAAATTGCCAACAGGCACTCTGGAGAAGAGTACGGTGTGTCCTGAAACAAGTAATAAACACAGCGTAGAGAGCATAGGGCACTTCCACTCATGGGCGTATAAATTGGGAAAACTAAAAATCAACAAGACACAGGCACCCTAAAGTTTACGGCTGCTCTGTTTCCAAGAACCTCCGCTTCGGTACACCTTCAATATCCCAGGAAAGAGAAAAATGGATAAAGAAATGGTAGTACTTGGTACAATGGAATATCACTCAGCCATGAAATCAATGTCATAAGGCTAGTTAGCAGCATGATGAGTGGATTTAGATACGATGATTCTAAGTGAAATAAGTCACACAGAAAAAGACACTTATCCTAAGATATCGCTTATAGAGGGAATGTCAAAATCGCTACACTTGAACTGAATTACAAAACAGAACAGAGTCACACCTTTAGAAGACACACTATGGCTGCTTAACGGGAAAGGTGAGGTGGGGTGATGCATAAAACAAGGGTTTGAAATTAGCTCAGAGACCGCTCCATAAGCCAAATATGTAA
Organism: Eubalaena glacialis; assembly: GCF_028564815.1. Classification (NCBI taxonomy): domain Eukaryota; kingdom Metazoa; phylum Chordata; class Mammalia; order Artiodactyla; family Balaenidae; genus Eubalaena; species Eubalaena glacialis. The sequence continues at coordinate 414,041 of NW_026871231.1, read as the reverse complement.
TAGACAAGGCCTACTCCCTGCTCAGTGAACTGGACTCAACACACCCTAGTCACCACACAAGAATATATCTGACTAGTAAGAATCTGAAAACCTATGTATCGATATCTCTCTGCAAGTGAATCAAGAGGGTGTAAAGCGGCATCAACACAGCAGGGAAAAGCAGCCAAGCCCGATTCTAAACATAAATTACTTTAAAAAACCCACAAAACAAAGACAGTGAAAGAGAGAGAAATTCTTACAAAATCCGTTCAGGGTCTATGATGCAACCTGGATTGACCATATCTAGACCCACAGCTGGATGAGACAGAAGGCTGGACACTCTTGGGGCTGAGAGGATTGGTGAGGTTGGGTGAGCAAACGCAGATACTTTAAAGTAATACTGCGGGGAACACACCCCATGGGTCTCAAATCTCCAGGTACAAGGGCATCTTCCTACATCAAAACATGCATGGGAAACCCAGAAGATGGTATGCCATGAGATCGGGAAAGGTTTCTAAAACGCACCTCATTTCTCCTCTCCTTGTGCTCGGGTTCACCATTCCAGCTGCTTGACTAACCATCTCCCTATTTGGAGAATCAGCACCTTTAACCTCCTGATTGTACAGGTTGCAATTTGTCCTGAGGATGAACGGGAAGACGCGGAACCAACGAGAGACGAGCCCTAGGTGTTGGGACAGGCATAGGTCACTCCATTTTCCCATCAGGAAGAAGAATGAACCACAGGCTCAGCCTGCCCCCCAGAACCAAAATAGGGCCTGAAGCAATCCTGCGCTTTTGCGGCCAGCTCCCAAAAAAGCGAGGAGACAAATGGAGCTCAGGGGCACTGCAATTCACAAACGTGCAGAGTTATAAATGAGAACTCTCGTCCACAAATATATTGAGGGAAGGCAACGAAGAGGATTTGAAAGCAAGGCAGATTTGCAGGAAACAGATTTCAGGAGGTAGATTCGACTCGCCTTTAAAGCATATGAAAAGCGGGAAAACGTTGACAATGATGCCCTTGGCCAAAAAGGGCGTATGCGTTTTTTCCTGAATATATTCAGGAAGAAACGCATACGCCCTTTTTGGCCAACCAAGCAAGCCGGAAGGGCAAATCAGCACTACAAAGAAGTCTCGCTTGCCCTCGGTCAAAAGGGCCATGCTGAACAAATTGTAAAAACCAGAAAAGAAGGACAGGCCATGGAGACATGGGAGCCTTGCTACGCTGATGGGCGGGATGTAATTTGCCAACAGGCACTCTGGAGAAGAGTACGGTGTGTCCTGAAACAAGTAATAAACACAGCGTAGAGAGCATAGGGCACTTCCACTCATGGGCGTATAAATTGGGAAAACTAAAAATCAACAAGACACAGGCACCTTAAAGTTTACGGCTGCTCTGTTTCCAAGAACCTCCGCTTCGGTACACCTTCAATATCCCAGGAAAGAGAAAAATGGATAAAGAAATGGTGGTACTTGGCACAATGGAATATCACTCAGCCATGAAATCAATGTCATAAGGCTAGTTAGCAGCATGATGAGTGGATTTAGGTACGATGATTCTAAGTGAAATAAGTCACACAGAAAAAGACACTTATCCTAAGATATCGCTTATAGAGGGAATGTCAAAATCGCTACACTTGAACTGAATTACAAAACAGAACAGAGTCACACCTTTAGAAGACACACTATGGCTGCTTAACGGGAAAGGTGAGGTGGGGTGATGCATAAAACAAGGGTTTGAAATTAGCTCAGAGACCGCTCCATAAGCCAAATATGTAATAGACAAGGCCTACTCCCTGCTCAGTGAACTGGACTCAACACACCCTAGTCACCACACAAGAATATATCTGACTAGTAAGAATCTGAAAACCTATGTATCGATATCTCTCTGCAAGTGAATCAAGAGGGTGTAAAGCGGCATCAACACAGCAGGGAAAAGCAGCCAAGCCCGATTCTAAACATAAATTACTTTAAAAAACCCACAAAACAAAGACAGTGAAAGAGAGAGAAATTCTTACAAAATCCGTTCAGGGTCTATGATGCAACCTGGATTGACCATATCTAGACCCACAGCTGGATGAGACATAAGGCTGGACACTCTTGGGGCTGAGAGGATTGGTGACGTTGGGTGAGCAAACGCAGATACTTTAAAGTAACACTGCGGGGAATACACCCCATGGGTCTCAAATCTCCAGGTACAAGGGCATCTTCCTACATCAAAACATGCCTGGGAAACCCAGAAGATGGTATGCCATGAGATCGGGAAAGGTTTCTAAAATGCACATCATTTCTCCTCTCCTTGTGCTCGGGTTCACCATTCCAGCTGCTTGACTAACCATCTCCCTACTTGGAGAATCAGCACCTTTAACCTCCTGATTGTACAGGTTGCAATTTGTCCTGAGGATGAACGGGAAGACGCGGAACCAAGGAGAGACGAGCCCTAGGTGTTGGGACAGGCATAGGTCACTCCATTTTCCCATCAGGAAGAAGAATGAACCACAGGCTCAGCCTGCCCCCCAGAACCAAAATAGGGCCTGAAGCAATCCTGCGCTTTTGCGGCCAGCTCCCAAAAAAGCGAGGAGACAAATGGAGCTCAGGGGCACTGCAATTCACAAACGTGCAGAGTTATAAATGAGAACTCTCGTCCACAAATATATTGAGGGAAGGCAACAAAGAGGATTTGAAAGCAAGGCAGATTTGCAGGAAACAGATTTCAGGGGGTAGATTCGACTCGCCTATAAAGCACATGAAAAGCGGCAAAACGTTGACAATGATGCCCTTGGCCAAAAAGGGCGTATGCGTTTTTCCTTGAATATATTCAGGAAAAAAAGCATACGCCCTTTTTGGCCAACCAAGCAAGCCGGAAGGGCAAATCAGCGCTACAAAGAAGTCTCGCTTGCCCTCGGTCAAAAGGGCCATGCTGAACAAAGTGTAAAAACCAGAAAAGCAGGACAGGCCATGGAGACATGGGAGCCTTGCTACGCTAATGGGCGGGATGTAAATTGCCAACAGGCACTCTGGAGATAAGTACGGTGTGTCCTGAAACATGTAATAAACACAGCGTTGAGAGCATAGGGCACTTCCACTCATGGGCATATAAATTGGCAAAACTAAAAATCAACAAGACACAGGCACCCCAAACTTTATGGCTGCTCTGTTTCCAAGAACCTCCGCTTCGGTACACTTTCAATATCCCAGGAAAGAGAAAAATGGATAAAGAAATGGTGGTACTTGGCACAATGCAATATCACTCAGCCATGAAATCAATGTCATAAGGCTAGTTAGCAGCATGATGAGTGGATTTAGGTACGATGATTCTAAGTGAAATAAGTCACACAGAAAAAGACACTTATCCTAAGATATCGCTTATATAGGGAATGTCAAAATCGCTACACTTGAACTGAATTACAAAACAGAACAGAGTCACACCTTTAGAAGACGCACTATGGCTGCTTAACGGGAAAGGTGAGGTGGGGTGATGCATAAAACAAGGGTTTGAAATTAGCTCTGAGACCGCTCCATAAGCCAAATATGTAATAGACAAGGCCTACTCCCTGCTCAGTGAACTGGACTCAACACACCCTAGTCACCACACAAGAATATATCTGACTAGTAAGAATCTGAAAACCTATGTATCGATATCTCTCTGCAAGTGAATCAAGAGGGTGTAAAGCGGCATCAACACAGCAGGGAAAAGCAGCCAAGCCCGATTCTAAACATAAATTACTTTAAAAAACCCACAAAACAAAGACAGTGAAAGAGAGAGAAATTCTTACAAAATCCGTTCAGGGTCTATGATGCAACCTGGATTGACCATATCTAGACCCACAGCTGGATGAGACAGAAGGCTGGACACTCTTGGGGCTGAGAGGATTGGTGAGGTTGGGTGAGCAAATGCAGATACTTTAAAGTAACACTGCTGGGAACACACCCCATGGGTCTCAAATCTCCAGGTACAAGGGCATCTTCCTACATCAAAACATGCATGGGAAACCCAGAAGATGGTATGCCATGAGATCGGGAAAGGTTTCTAAAACGCACCTCATTTCTTCTCTCATTGTGCTCGGGTTCACCATTCCAGCTGCTTGACTAACCATCTCCCTATTTGGAGAATCAGCACCTTTAACCTCCTGATTGTACAGGTTGCAATTTGTCCTGAGGATGAACGGGAAGACGCGGAACCAACGAGAGACGAGCCCTAGGTGTTGGGACAGGCATAGGTCACTCCATTTTCCCATCAGGAAGAAGAATGAACCACAGGCTCAGCCTGCCCCCCAGAACCAAAATAGGGCCTGAAGCAATCCTGCGCTTTTGCGGCCAGCTCCCAAAAAAGCGAGGAGACAAATGGAGCTCAGGGGCACTGCAATTCACAAACGTGCAGAGTTATAAATGAGAACTCTCGTCCACAAATATATTGAGGGAAGGCAACGAAGAGGATTTGAAAGCAAGGCAGATTTGCAGGAAACAGATTTCAGGAGGTAGATTCGACTCGCCTTTAAAGCATATGAAAAGCGGCAAAACGTTGACAATGATGCCCTTGGCCAAAAAGGGCGTATGCGTTTTTTCCTGAATATATTCAGGAAGAAACGCATACGCCCTTTTTGGCCAACCAAGCAAGCCGGAAGGGCAAATCAGCACTACAAAGAAGTCTCCCTTGCCCTCGGTCAAAAGGGCCATGCTGAACAAATTGTAAAAACCAGAAAAGCAGGACAGGCCATGGAGACATGGGAGCCTTGCTACGCTGATGGGCGGGATATAAATTGCCAACAGGCACTCTGGAGAAGAGTACGGTGTGTCCTGAAACAAGTAATAAACACAGCGTAGAGAGCATAGGGCACTTCCACTCATGGGCATATAAATTGGGAAAACTAAAAATCAACAAGACACAGGCACCCTAAAGTTTACGGCTGCTCTGTTTCCAAGAACCTCCGCTTTGGTACACCTTCAATATCCCAGGAAAGAGAAAAATGGATAAAGAAATGGTGGTACTTGGCACAATGGAATTTCACTCAGCCATGAAATCAATGTCATAAGGCTAGTTAGCAGCATGATGAGTGGATTTAGGTACGATGATTCTAAGTGAAATAAGTCACACAGAAAAAGACACTTATCCTAAGATATCGCTTATAGAGGGAATGTCAAAATCGCTACACTTGAACTGAATTACAAAACAGAACAGAGTCACACCTTTAGAAGACACACTATGGCTGCTTAACGGGAAAGGTGAGGTGGGGTGATGCATAAAACAAGGGTTTGAAATTAGCTCAGAGACCGCTCCATAAGCCAAATATGTAATAGACAAGGCCTACTCCCTGCTCAGTGAACTGGACTCAACACACCCTAGTCACCACACAAGAATATATCTGACTAGTAAGAATCTGAAAACCTATGTATCGATATCTCTCTGCAAGTGAATCAAGAGGGTGTAAAGCGGCATCAACACAGCAGGGAAAAGCAGCCAAGCCCGATTCTAAACATAAATTACTTTAAAAAACCCACAAAGCAAAGACAGTGAAAGAGAGAGAAATTCTTACAAAATCCGTTCAGGGTCTCTGATGCAACCTGGATTGACCATATCTAGACCCACAGCTGGATGAGACAGAAGGCTGGACACTCTTGGGGCTGAGAGGATTGGTGAGGTTGGGTGAGCAAACGCAGATACTTTAAAGTAACACTGCTGGGAACACACCCCATGGGTCTCAAATCTCCAGGTACAAGGGCATCTTCCTACATCAAAACATGCATGGGAAACCCAGAAGATGGTATGCCATGAGATCGGGAAAGGTTTCTAAAACGCACCTCATTTCTCCTCTCATTGTGCTCGGGTTCACCATTCCAGCTGCTTGACTAACCATCTCCCTATTTGGAGAATCAGCACCTTTAACCTCCTGATTGTACAGGTTGCAATTTGTCCTGAGGATGAACGGGAAGACGCGGAACCAACGAGAGACGAGCCCTAGGTGTTGGGACAGGCATAGGTCACTCCATTTTCCCATCAGGAAGAAGAATGAACCACAGGCTCAGCCTGCCCCCCAGAACTAAAATAGGGCCTGAAGCAATCCTGCGCTTTTGCGGCCAGCTCCCAAAAAAGCGAGGAGACAAATGGAGCTCAGGGGCACTGCAATTCACAAACGTGCAGAGTTATAAATGAGAACTCTCGTCCACAAATATATTGAGGGAAGGCAACGAAGAGGATTTGAAAGCAAGGCAGATTTGCAGGAAACAGATTTCAGGAGGTAGATTCGACTCGCCTTTAAAGCATATGAAAAGCGGCAAAACGTTGACAATGATGCCCTTGGCCAAAAAGGGCGTATGCGTTTTTTCCTGAATATATTCAGGAAGAAACGCATACGCCCTTTTTGGCCAACCAAGCAAGCCGGAAGGGCAAAACAGCACTACAAAGAAGTCTCCCTTGCCCTCGGTCAAAAGGGCCATGCTGAACAAATTGTAAAAACCAGAAAAGCAGGACAGGCCATGGAGACATGGGAGCCTTGCTACGCTGATGGGCGGGATATAAATTGCCAACAGGCACTCTGGAGAAGAGTACGGTGTGTCCTGAAACAAGTAATAAACACAGCGTAGAGAGCATAGGGCACTTCCACTCATGGGCATATAAATTGGGAAAAATAAAAATCAACAACACACAGGCACCCTAAAGTTTACGGCTGCTCTGTTTCCAAGAACCTCCGCTTTGGTACACCTTCAATATCCCAGGAAAGAGAAAAATGGATAAAGAAATGGTGGTACTTGGCACAATGGAATTTCACTCAGCCATGAAATCAATGTCATAAGGCTAGTTAGCAGCATGATGAGTGGATTTAGGTACGATGATTCTAAGTGAAATAAGTCACACAGAAAAAGACACTTATCCTAAGATATCGCTTATAGAGGGAATGTCAAAATCGCTACACTTGAACTGAATTACAAAACAGAACAGAGTCACACCTTTAGAAGACACACTATGGCTGCTTAACGGGAAAGGTGAGGTGGGGTGATGCATAAAACAAGGGTTTGAAATTAGCTCAGACACCGCTCCATAAGCCAAATATGTAATAGACAAGGCCTACTCCCTGCTCAGTGAACTGGACTCAACACCCCCTAGTCACCGCACAAGAATATATCTGACTAGTATGAATCTGAAAACCTATGTATCGATATCTCTCTGCAAGTGAATCAAGAGGGTGTAAAGCGGCATAAACACAGCAGGGAAAAGCAGCCAAACCCCATTCTAAACATACATTACTTTAAAAAACCCACAAAACAAAGACAGTGAAAGAGAGAGAAATTCTTACAAAATCCGTTCAGGGTCTATGATGCAACCTGGATTGACCATATCTAGACCCACAGCTGGATGAGACATAAGGCTGGACACTCTTCGGGCTGAGAGGATTGGTGAGGTTGGGTGAGCAAACGCAGATACTTTAAAGTAACACTGCGGGGAACACACCCCATGGGTCTCAAATCTCCAGGTACAAGGGCATCTTCCTACATCAAAACATGCATGGGAAACCCAGAAGATGGTATGCCATGAGATCGGGAAAGGTTTCTAAAATGCACCTCATTTCTCCTCTCCTTGTGCTCGGGTTCACCATTCCAGCTGCTTGACTAACCATCTCCCTACTTGGAGAATCAGCACCTTTAACCTCCTGATTGTACAGGTTGCAATTTGTCCTGAGGATGAACGTGAAGACGGGGAACCAACGAGAGACGAGCCCTAGGTGTTGGGACAGGCATAGGTCACTCCATTTTCCCATCAGGAAGAAGAATGAACCACAGGCTCAGCCTGCCCCCCAGAACCAAAATAGGGCCTGAAGCAATCCTGCGCTTTTGCGGCCAGCTCCCAAAAAAGCGAGGAGCCAAATGGAGCTCAGGGGCACTGCAATTCACAAACGTGCAGAGTTATAAATGAGAACTCTCGTCCACAAATATATTGAGGGAAGGCAACGAAGAGGATTTGAAAGCAAGGCAGATTTGCAGGAAACAGATTTCAGGAGGTAGATTCGACTCGCCTTTAAAGCATATGAAAAGCGGCAAAACGTTGACAATGATGCCCTTGGCCAAAAAGGGCTTATGCGTTTTTCCCTGAATATATTCAGGAAAAAACGCATAAGCTCTTTTTGGCCAACCAAGCAAGACGGAAGGGAAAATCAGCGCTACAAAGAAGTCTCGCTTGCCCTCGGTCAAAAGGGCCATGCTGAACAAAGTGTAAAAACCAGAAAAGCAGGACAGGCCATGGAGACATGGGAGCCTTGCTACGCTGATGGGCGGGATGTAAATTGCCAACAGGCACTCTGGAGATGAGTACGGTGTGTCCTGAAACAAGTAATAAACACAGCGTTGAGAGCATAGGGCACTTCCACTCATGGGCATATAAATTGGGAAAACTGAAAATCAACAAGACACAGGCACCCCAAACTTTACGGCTGCTCTGTTTCCAAGAACCTCCGCTTCGGTACACCTTCAATATCCCAGGAAAGAGAAAAATGGATAAAGAAATGGTGGTACTTGGCACAATGCAATATCACTCAGCCATGAAATCAATGTCATAAGGCTAGTTAGCACATGATGAGTGGATTTAGGTACGATGATTCTAAGTGAAATAAGTCACACAGAAAAAGGCACTTATCCTAAGATATCGCTTATAGAGGGAATGTGAAAATCGCTACACTTGAACTGAATTACAAAACAGAACAGAGGCACACCTTTAGAAGACACACTATGGCTGCTTAACGGGAAAGTTGAGGTGGGGTGATGCATAAAACAAGGGTTTGAAATTAGCTCAGACACCGCTCCATAAGCCAAATATGTAATAGACAAGGCCTACTCCCTGCTCAGTGAACTGGACTCAACACCCCCTAGTCACCGCACAAGAATATATCTGACTAGTATGAATCTGAAAACCTATGTATTGATATCTCTCTGCAAGTGAATCAAGAGGGTGTAAAGCAGCATAAACACAGCAGGGAAAAGGCAGCCAAACCCCATTCTAAACATACATTACTTTAAAAAACCCACAAAACAAAGACAGTGAAAGAGAGAGAAATTCTTACAAAATCCGTTCAGGGTCTCTGATGCAACCTGGATTGACCATATCTAGACCCACAGCTGGATGAGACATAAGGCTGGACACTCTTGGGGCTGAGAGGATTGGTGAGGTTGGGTGAGCAAATGCAGATACTTTAAAGTAATACCGCGGGGTACCCACCCCATGGGGTCTCAAATCTCCAGGTACAAGGGAATCTTCCTACATCAAAACAGGCATGGGAAACCCAGAAGATGGTATGCCGTGAGATCGGGAAAGGTTTCTAAAACGCACCTCATTTCTCCTCTCCTTGTGCTCGGGTTCGCCATTCCAGCTGCTTGACTAACCATCTCCCTACTTGGAGAATCAGCACCTTTAACCTCCTGTTTCGTCCAGGTTGCAATTTGTCCTGAGGATGAACGGGAAGACGGGGAACCAACGAGAGACTAGCCCTAGGTGTTGGGACAGGCACAGGTCACTCCATTTTCCCATCAGGAAGAAGAATGAACCACAGGCTCAGCCTGCCCCCAGAACCAAAATAGGTCTGAAGCAATCCTGCGCTTTTGCGGCCAGCTCCCAAAAAAGCGAGGAGACAAATGGAGCTCAGGGGCACTGCAATTCACAAACGTGCAGAGTTATAAATGAGAACTCTCGTCCACAAATATATTGAGGGAAGGCAACGAAGAGGATTTGAAAGCAAGGCAGATTTGCAGGAAACAGATTTCAGGAGGTAGATTCGACTCGCCTTTAAAGCACATGAAAAGCGGCAAAACGTTGACAATGATGCCCTTGGCCAAAAAGGGCGTATGCGTTTTTTCCTGAATATATTCAGGAAAAAACGCATACGCCGTTTTTGGCCAACCAAGCAAGCCGGAAGGGCAAATCAGCGCTACAAAGAAGTCTCGCTTGCCCTCGGTCAAAAGGGCCATGCTGAAAAAAGTGTAAAAACCAGAAAAGCAGGACAGGCCATGGAGACATGGGAGCCTTGCTACGCTAATGGGCGGGATGTAAATTGCCAACAGGCACTCTGGAGAAGAGTACGGTGTGTCCTGAAACAAGTAATAAACACAGCGTTGAGAGCATACGGCACTTCCACTCATGGGCGTATAAATTGGGAAAACTAAAAATCAACAAGACACAGGCACCCTAAAGTTTACGGCTGCTCTGTTTCCAAGAACCTCCGCTTCGGTACACCTTCAATATCCCAGGAAAGAGAAAAATGGATAAAGAAATGGTGGTACTTGGCACAATGGAATATCACTCAGCCATGAAATCAATGTCATAAGGCTAGTTAGCAGCATGATGAGTGGATTTAGGTACGATGATTCTAAGTGAAATAAGTCACACAGAAAAAGACACTTATCCTAAGATATCGCTTATAGAGGGAATGTCAAAATCGCTACACTTGAACTGAATTACAAAACAGAACAGAGTCACACCTTTAGAAGACACACTATGGCTGCTTAACGGGAAAGGTGAGGTGGGGTGATGCATAAAACAAGGGTTTCAAATTAGCTCAGAGACCGCTCCATAAACCAAATATGTAATAGACAAGGCCTACTCCCTGCTCAGTGAACTGGACTCAACACACCCTAGTCACCACACAAGAATATATCTGACTAGTAAGAATCTGAAAACCTATGTATCGATATCTCTCTGCAAGTGAATCAAGAGGGTGTAAAGCGGCATCAACACAGCAGGGAAAAGCAGCCAAGCCCGATTCTAAACATACATTACTTTAAAAAACCCACAAAACAAAGACAGTGAAAGAGAGAGAAATTCTTACAAAATCCGTTCAGGGTCTATGATGCAACCTGGATTGACCATATGTACACCCACAGCTGAATGAGACATAAGGCTGGACACTCTTGGGGCTGAGAGGATTGGTGAGGTTGGGTGAGCAAACGCAGATACTTTAAGGTAACACTGCGGGGAACACACCCCATGGGTCTCAAATCTCCAGGTACAAGGGCATCTTCCTACATCAAAACATGCATGGGAAACCCAGAAGATGGTATGCCATGAGATCGGGAAAGGTTTCTAAAATGCACCTCATTTCTCCTCTCCTTGTGCTCGGGTTCACCATTCCAGCTGCTTGACTAACCATCTCCCTACTTGGAGAATCAGCACCTTTAACCTCCTGATTGTACAGGTTGCAATTTGTCCTGAGGATGAACGGGAAGACGGGGAACCAACGAGAGACGAGCCCTAGGTGTTGGGACAGGCATAGGTCACTCCATTTTCCCATCAGGAAGAAGAATGAACCACAGGCTCAGCCTGCCCTCCAGAACCAAAATAGGGCCTGAAGCAATCCTGTGCTTTTGCGGCCAGCTCCCAAAAAAGCGAGGAGCCAAATGGAGCTCAGGGGCACTGCAATTCACAAACGTGCAGAGTTATAAATGAGAACTCTCGTCCACAAATATATTGAGGGAAGGCAACGAAGAGGATTTGAAAGCAAGGCAGATATGCAGGAAACAGATTTCAGGAGGTAAATTCGACTCGCCATTAAAGCACATGAAAAGCGGCAAAACTTTGACAATGATGCCCTTGGCCAAAAGGGGCGTATGCGTTTTTTCCTGAATATATTCAGGAAAAAACGCATACGCCCCTTTTGGCCAACCAAGCAAGCCGGAAGGGCAAATCAGCGCTACAAAGAAGTCTCGCTTGCCCTCGGTCAAAAGGGCCATGCTGAACAAAGTGTAAAAACCAGAAAAGCAGGACAGGCCATGGAGACATGGGAGCCTTGCTACACTGATGGGCGGGATGTAAATTGCCAACAGGCACTCTGGAGATGAGTACGGTGTGTCCTGAAACAAGTAATAAACACAGCGTTGAGAGCATAGGGCACTTCCACTCATGGGCGTATAAATTGGGAAAACTAAAAATCAACAAGACACAGGCACCCCAAACTTTACGGCTGCTCTGTTGCCAAGAACCTCCGCTTCGGTACACCTTCAATATCCCAGGAAAGAGAAAAATGGATAAAGAAATGCTGATACATGGCACAATGGAATATCACTCAGCCATGAAATCAATGTCATAAGGCTAGTTAGCAGCATGATGAGTGGATTTAGGTACGATGATTCTAAGTGAAATAAGTCACACAGAAAAAGGCACTTATCCTAAGATATCGCTTATAGAGGGAATGTCAAAATCGCTACACTTGAACTGAATTACAAAACAGAACAGAGGCACACCTTTAGAAGACACACTATGGCTGCTTAACCGGAAAGGTGAGGTGGGGTGATGCATAAAACAAGGGTTTGAAATTAGCTCAGACACCGCTCCATAAGCCAAATATGTAATAGACAAGGCCTACTCCCTGCTCAGTGAATTGGACTCAACACCCCCAAGTCACCGCACAAGAATATATCTGACTAGTATGAATCTGAAAACCTATGTATTGATATCTCTCTGCAAGTGAATCAAGAGGGTGTAAAGCGGCATAAACACAGCAGGGAATAGCAGCCAAACCCCATTCTAAACATACATTACTTTAAAAAAGCCACAAAGCAGAGACAGTGAAAGAGAGAGAAATTCTTACAAAATCCGTTCAGGGTCTCTGATGCAACCTGGATTGACCATATCTAGACCCACAGCTGGATGAGACATAAGGCTGGACACTCTTGGGACTGAGAGGATTGGTGAGGTTGGGTGAGCAAATGCAGATACTTTAAAGTAATACCGCGGGGTACCCACCCCATTGGCCTCAAATCTCCAGGTACAAGGGAATCTTCCTACATCAAAACATGCATGGGAAACCCAGAAGATGGTATGCCATGAGATCGGGAAAGGTTTCTAAAACGCACCTCATTTCTCCTCTCATTGTGCTCGGGTTCACCATTCCAGCTGCTTGACTAACCATCTCCCTATTTGGAGAATCAGCACCTTTAACCTCCTGATTGTACAGGTTGCAATTTGTCCTGAGGATGAACGGGAAGACGGGGAACCAACGAGAGACGAGCCCTAGGTGTTGGGACAGGCATAGGTCACTCCATTTTCCCATCAGGAAGAAGAATGAACCACAGGCTCAGCCTGCCCCCCAGAACCAAAATAGGGCCTGAAGCAATCCTGCGCTTTTGCGGCCAGCTCCCAAAAAAGCGAGGAGCCAAATGGAGCTCAGGGGCACTGCAATTCACAAACGTGCAGAGTTATAAATGAGAACTCTCGTCCACAAATATATTGAGGGAAGGCAACGAAGAGGATTTGAAAGCAAGGCAGATTTGCAGGAAACAGATTTCAGGAGGTAGATTCGACTCGCCTTTAAAGCATATGAAAAGCGGCAAAACGTTGACAATGATGCCCTTGGCCAAAAAGGGCTTATGCGTTTTTCCCTGAATATATTCAGGAAAAAACGCATAAGCTCTTTTTGGCCAACCAAGCAAGACGGAAGGGAAAATCAGCGCTACAAAGAAGTCTCGCTTGCCCTCGGTCAAAAGGGCCATGCTGAACAAAGTGTAAAAACCAGAAAAGCAGGACAGGCCATGGAGACATGGGAGCCTTGCTACGCTGATGGGCGGGATGTAAATTGCCAACAGGCACTCTGGAGATGAGTACGGTGTGTCCTGAAACAAGTAATAAACACAGCGTTGAGAGCATAGGGCACTTCCACTCATGGGCATATAAATTGGGAAAACTGAAAATCAACAAGACACAGGCACCCCAAACTTTACGGCTGCTCTGTTTCCAAGAACCTCCGCTTCGGTACACCTTCAATATTTCAGGAAAGAGAAAAATGGATAAAGAAATGGTGGTACTTGGCACAATGCAATATCACTCAGCCATGAAATCAATGTCATAAGGCTAGTTAGCACATGATGAGTGGATTTAGGTACGATGATTCTAAGTGAAATAAGTCACACAGAAAAAGGCACTTATCCTAAGATATCGCTTATAGAGGGAATGTGAAAATCGCTACACTTGAACTGAATTACAAAACAGAACAGAGGCACACCTTTAGAAGACACACTATGGCTGCTTAACGGGAAAGTTGAGGTGGGGTGATGCATAAAACAAGGGTTTGAAATTAGCTCAGACACCGCTCCATAAGCCAAATATATAATAGACAAGGCCTACTCCCTGCTCAGTGAACTGGACTCAACACCCCCTAGTCACCGCACAAGAATATATCTGACTAGTATGAATCTGAAAACCTATGTATTGATATCTCTCTGCAAGTGAATCAAGAGGGTGTAAAGCAGCATAAACACAGCAGGGAAAAGCAGCCAAACCCCATTCTAAACATACATTACTTTAAAAAACCCACAAAACAAAGACAGTGAAAGAGAGAGAAATTCTTACAAAATCCGTTCAGGGTCTCTGATGCAACCTGGATTGACCATATCTAGACCCACAGCTGGATGAGACATAAGGCTGGACACTCTTGGGGCTGAGAGGATTGGTGAGGTTGGGTGAGCAAATGCAGATACTTTAAAGTAATACCGCGGGGTACCCACCCCATGGGTCTCAAATCTCCAGGTACAAGGGAATCTTCCTACATCAAAACAGGCATGGGAAACCCAGAAGATGGTATGCCGTGAGATCGGGAAAGGTTTCTAAAACGCACCTCATTTCTCCTCTCCTTGTGCTCGGGTTCGCCATTCCAGCTGCTTGACTAACCATCTCCCTACTTGGAGAATCAGCACCTTTAACCTCCTGTTTCGTCCAGGTTGCAATTTGTCCTGAGGATGAACGGGAAGACGGGGAACCAACGAGAGACTAGCCCTAGGTGTTGGGACAGGCACAGGTCACTCCATTTTCCCATCAGGAAGAAGAATGAACCACAGGCTCAGCCTGCCCCCCAGAACCAAAATAGGTCCTGAAGCAATCCTGCGCTTTTGCGGCCAGCTCCCAAAAAAGCGAGGAGACAAATGGAGCTCAGGGGCACTGCAATTCACAAACGTGCAGAGTTATAAATGAGAACTCTCGTCCACAAATATATTGAGGGAAGGCAACGAAGAGGATTTGAAAGCAAGGCAGATTTGCAGGAAACAGATTTCAGGAGGTAGATTCGACTCGCCTTTAAAGCACATGAAAAGCGGCAAAAGGTTGACAATGATGCCCTTGGCCAAAAAGGGCGTATGCGTTTTTTCCTGAATATATTCAGGAAAAAACGCATACGCCGTTTTTGGCCAACCAAGCAAGCCGGAAGGGCAAATCAGCGCTACAAAGAAGTCTCGCTTGCCCTCGGTCAAAAGGGCCATGCTGAAAAAAGTGTAAAAACCAGAAAAGCAGGACAGGCCATGGAGACATGGGAGCCTTGCTACGCTAATGGGCGGGATGTAAATTGCCAACAGGCACTCTGGAGAAGAGTACGGTGTGTCCTGAAACAAGTAATAAACACAGCGTTGAGAGCATAGGGCACTTCCACTCATGGGCGTATAAATTGGGAAAACTAAAAATCAACAAGACACAGGCACCCTAAAGTTTACGGCTGCTCTGTTTCCAAGAACCTCCGCTTCGGTACACCTTCAATATCCCAGGAAAGAGAAAAATGGATAAAGAAATGGTGGTACTTGGCACAATGGAATATCACTCAGCCATGAAATCAATGTCATAAGGCTAGTTAGCAGCATGATGAGTGGATTTAGGTACGATGATTCTAAGTGAAATAAGTCACACAGAAAAAGACACTTATCCTAAGATATCGCTTAGAGAGGGAATGTCAAAATCGCTACACTTGAACTGAATTACAAAACAGAACAGAGTCACACCTTTAGAAGACACACTATGGCTGCTTAACGGGAAAGGTGAGGTGGGGTGATGCATAAAACAAGGGTTTCAAATTAGCTCAGAGACCGCTCCATAAACCAAATATGTAATAGACAAGGACTACTCCCTGCTCAGTGAACTGGACTCAACACACCCTAGTCACCACACAAGAATATATCTGACTAGTAAGAATCTGAAAACCTATGTATCGATATCTCTCTGCAAGTGAATCAAGAGGGTGTAAAGCGGCATCAACACAGCAGTGTAAAGCAGCCAAGCCCGATTCTAAACATACATTACTTTAAAAAACCCACAAAACAAAGACAGTGAAAGAGAGAGAAATTCTTACAAAATC
Source organism: Eubalaena glacialis (assembly GCF_028564815.1). Lineage (NCBI taxonomy): Eukaryota > Metazoa > Chordata > Mammalia > Artiodactyla > Balaenidae > Eubalaena > Eubalaena glacialis. The sequence continues at coordinate 397,974 of NW_026871231.1, read as the reverse complement.
CGTTCAGGGTCTATGATGCAACCTGGATTGACCATATGTACACCCACAGCTGAATGAGACATAAGGCTGGACACTCTTGGGGCTGAGAGGATTGGTGAGGTTGGGTGAGCAAACGCAGATACTTTAAGGTAACACTGCGGGGAACACACCCCATGGGTCTCAAATCTCCAGGTACAAGGGCATCTTCCTACATCAAAACATGCATGGGAAACCCAGAAGATGGTATGCCATGAGATCGGGAAAGGTTTCTAAAATGCACCTCATTTCTCCTCTCCTTGTGCTCGGGTTCACCATTCCAGCTGCTTGACTAACCATCTCCCTACTTGGAGAATCAGCACCTTTAACCTCCTGATTGTACAGGTTGCAATTTGTCCTGAGGATGAACGGGAAGACGGGGAACCAACGAGAGACGAGCCCTAGGTGTTGGGACAGGCATAGGTCACTCCATTTTCCCATCAGGAAGAAGAATGAACCACAGGCTCAGCCTGCCCTCCAGAACCAAAATAGGGCCTGAAGCAATCCTGTGCTTTTGCGGCCAGCTCCCAAAAAAGCGAGGAGCCAAATGGAGCTCAGGGGCACTGCAATTCACAAACGTGCAGAGTTATAAATGAGAACTCTCGTCCACAAATATATTGAGGGAAGGCAACGAAGAGGATTTGAAAGCAAGGCAGATATGCAGGAAACAGATTTCAGGAGGTAAATTCGACTCGCCATTAAAGCACATGAAAAGCGGCAAAACTTTGACAATGATGCCCTTGGCCAAAAGGGGCGTATGCGTTTTTTCCTGAATATATTCAGGAAAAAACGCATACGCCCCTTTTGGCCAACCAAGCAAGCCGGAAGGGCAAATCAGCGCTACAAAGAAGTCTCGCTTGCCCTCGGTCAAAAGGGCCATGCTGAACAAAGTGTAAAAACCAGAAAAGCAGGACAGGCCATGGAGACATGGGAGCCTTGCTACACTGATGGGCGGGATGTAAATTGCCAACAGGCACTCTGGAGATGAGTACGGTGTGTCCTGAAACAAGTAATAAACACAGCGTTGAGAGCATAGGGCACTTCCACTCATGGGCGTATAAATTGGGAAAACTAAAAATCAACAAGACACAGGCACCCCAAACTTTACGGCTGCTCTGTTGCCAAGAACCTCCGCTTCGGTACACCTTCAATATCCCAGGAAAGAGAAAAATGGATAAAGAAATGCTGATACATGGCACAATGGAATATCACTCAGCCATGAAATCAATGTCATAAGGCTAGTTAGCAGCATGATGAGTGGATTTAGGTACGATGATTCTAAGTGAAATAAGTCACACAGAAAAAGGCACTTATCCTAAGATATCGCTTATAGAGGGAATGTCAAAATCGCTACACTTGAACTGAATTACAAAACAGAACAGAGGCACACCTTTAGAAGACACACTATGGCTGCTTAACCGGAAAGGTGAGGTGGGGTGATGCATAAAACAAGGGTTTGAAATTAGCTCAGACACCGCTCCATAAGCCAAATATGTAATAGACAAGGCCTACTCCCTGCTCAGTGAATTGGACTCAACACCCCCAAGTCACCGCACAAGAATATATCTGACTAGTATGAATCTGAAAACCTATGTATTGATATCTCTCTGCAAGTGAATCAAGAGGGTGTAAAGCGGCATAAACACAGCAGGGAATAGCAGCCAAACCCCATTCTAAACATACATTACTTTAAAAAAGCCACAAAGCAGAGACAGTGAAAGAGAGAGAAATTCTTACAAAATCCGTTCAGGGTCTCTGATGCAACCTGGATTGACCATATCTAGACCCACAGCTGGATGAGACATAAGGCTGGACACTCTTGGGACTGAGAGGATTGGTGAGGTTGGGTGAGCAAATGCAGATACTTTAAAGTAATACCGCGGGGTACCCACCCCATGGGTCTCAAATCTCCAGGTACAAGGGAATCTTCCTACATCAAAACATGCATGGGAAACCCAGAAGATGGTATGCCATGAGATCGGGAAAGGTTTCTAAAACGCACCTCATTTCTCCTCTCCTTGTGCTCGGGTTCGCCATTCCAGCTGCTTGACTAACCATCTCCCTACTTGGAGAATCAGCACCTTTAACCTCCTGTTTCGTCCAGGTTGCAATTTGTGCTGAGGATGAACAGGAAGACGGGGAACCAACGAAAGACTAGCCCTAGGTGTTGGGACAGGCACAGGTCACTCCATTTTCCCATCAGGAAGAAGAATGAACCACAGGCTCAGCCTGCACCCCAGAACCAAAATAGGGCCTGAAGCAATCCTGCGCTTTTGCGGCCAGCTCCCAAAAATCGAGGAGACAAATGGAGCTCAGGGGCACTGCAATTCACAAACGTGCAGAGTTATAAATGAGAACTCTCGTCCACAAATATATTGAGGGAAGGCAACGAAGAGGATTTGAAAGCAATGCAGATTTGCAGGAAACAGATTTCAGGAGGTAGATTCGACTCGCCTTTAAAGGACATGAAAAGCGGCAAAACGTTGACAATGATGCCCTTGGCCAAAAAGGGCGTATGCGTTTTTTCCTGAATATATTCAGGAAAAAACGCATACGCCCTTTTTGGCCAACCAAGCAAGCCGGAAGTGCAAATCAACGCTACAAAGAAGTCTCGCTTGCCCTCGGTCAAAAGGGCCATGCTGAACAAAGTGTAAAAACCAGAAAAGCAGGACAGGCCATGGAGATATGGGAGCCTTAGTACGCTGATGGGCGGGATGTAAATTGCCAACAGGCACTCTGGAGAAGAGTACGGTGTGTCCTGAAACAAGTAATAAACACAGCGTAGATAGCATAGGGCACTTCCACTCATGGGCGTATAAATTGGGAAAACTAAAAATCAACAAGACACAGGCACCCTAAAGTTTACGGCTGCTCTGTTTCCAAGAACCTCCGCTTCGGTACACCTTCAATATCCCAGGAAAGAGAAAAATGGATAAAGAAATGGTGGTACTTGGCACAATGGAATATCACTCAGCCATGAAATCAATGTCATAAGGCTAGTTAGCAGCATGATGAGTGGATTTAGGTACGATGATTCTAAGTGAAATAAGTCACACAGAAAAAGACACTTATCCTAAGATATCGCTTAGAGAGGGAATGTCAAAATCGCTACACTTGAACTGAATTACATAACAGAACAGAGTCACACCTTTAGAAGACACACTATGGCTGCTTAACGGGAAAGGTGAGGTGGGGTGATGCATAAAACAAGGGTTTCAAATTAGCTCAGAGACCGCTCCATAAGCCAAATATGTAATAGACAAGGCCTACTCCCTGCTCAGTGAACTGGACTCAACACACCATAGTCACCACACAAGAATATATCTGACTAGTAAGAATCTGAAAACCTATGTATTGATATCTCTCTGCAAGTGAATCAAGAGCGTGTAAAGCGGCATAAACACAGCAGGGAATAGCAGCCAAACCCCATTCTAAACATACATTACTTTAAAAAAACCCACAAAGCAAAGACAGTGAAAGAGAGAGAAATTCTTACAAAATCCGTTCAGGGTCTCTGATGCAACCTGGATTGACCATATCTAAACCCACAGCTGGATGAGACATAAGGCTGGACACTCTTGGGGCTGAGAGGATTGGTGAGGTTGGGTGAGCAAATGCAGATACTTTAAAGTAATACCGCGGGGTACCCACCCCATGGGTCTCAAATCTCCAGGTACAAGGGAATCTTCCTACATCAAAACATGCATGGGAAACCCAGAAGATGGTATGCCATGAGATTGGGAAAGGTTTCTAAAACGCACCTCATTTCTCCTCTCCTTGTGCTCGGGTTCGCCATTCCAACCGCTTGACTAACCATCTCTCTACTTGGAGAATCAGCACCTTTAACCTCCTGTTTCGTCCAGGTTGCAATTTGTCCTGAGGATGAACGGGAAGACGGGGAACCAACGAAAGACTAGCCCTAGGTGTTGGGACAGGCACAGGTCACTCCATTTTCCCATCAGGAAGAAGAATGAACCACAGGCTCAGCCTACCCCCCAGAACCAAAATAGGGCCTGAAGCAATCCTGCGCTTTTGCGGCCAGCTCCCAAAAAAGCGAGGAGACAAATGGAGCTCAGGGGCACTGCAATTCACAAACGTGCAGAGTCATAAATGAGAACTCTCGTCCACAAATATATTGAGGGAAGGCAACGAAGAGGATTTGAAAGCAAGGCAGATTTGCAGGAAACAGATTTCAGGAGGTAAATTCGACTCGCCTTTAAAGCACATGAAAAGCGGCAAAACGTTGACAATGATGCCCTTGGCCAAAAAGGGCGTATGCGTTTTTTCCTGAATATATTCAGGAAAAAACGCATACGCCCTTTTTGGCCAACCAAGCAAGCCGGAAGGGCAAATCAACGCTACAAAGAAGTCTCGCTTGCCCTCGGTCAAAAGGGCCATGCTGAACAAAGTGTAAAAACCAGAAAAGCAGGACAGGCCATGGAGACATGGGAGCCTTACTATGCTGATGGGCGGGATGTAAATTGCCAACAGGCACTCTGGAGAAGAGTACGGTGTGTCCTGAAACAAGTAATAACCACAGCGTAGAGAGCATAGGGCACTTCCACTCATGGGCGTATAATTTGGGAAAACTAAAAATCAACAAGACACAGGCACCCTAAAGTTTACGGCTGCTCTGTTTCCAAGAACCTCCGCTTCAGTACACCTTCAATATCTCAGGAAAGAGAAAAATGGATAAAGAAATGGTGGTACTTGGCACAATGGAATATCACTCAGCCATGAAATCAATGTCATAAGGCTAGTTAGCAGCATGATGAGTGGATTTAGGTACGATGATTCTAAGTGAAATAAGTCACACAGAAAAAGACACTTATCCTAAGATATCGCTTAGAGAGGGAATGTCAAAATCGCTACACTTGAACTGAATTACAAAACAGAACAGAGTCACACCTTTAGAAGACACACTATGGCTGCTTAACGGGAAAGGTGAGGTGGGGTGATGCATAAAACAAGGGTTTCAAATTAGCTCAGAGACCGCTCCATAAGCCAAATATGTAATAGACAAGGCCTACTCCCTGCTCAGTGAACTGGACTCAACACACCCTAGTCACCACACAAGAATATATCTGACTAGTAAGAATCTGAAAACCTATGTATCGATATCTCTCTGCAAGTGAATCAAGAGGGTGTAAAGCGGCATCAACACAGCAGGGAAAAGCAGCCAAGCCCGATTCTAAACATAAATTACTTTAAAAAACCCACAAAACAAAGACAGTGAAAGAGAGAGAAATTCTTACAAAATCCGTTCAGGGTCTATGATGCAACCTGGATTGACCATATCTAGACCCACAGCTGGATGAGACAGAAGGCTGGACACTCTTGGGGCTGAGAGGATTGGTGAGGTTGGGTGAGCAAACGCAGATACTTTAAAGTAACACTGCGGGGAACACACCCCATGGGTCTCAAATCTCCAGGTACAAGGGCATCTTCCTACATCAAAACATGCATGGGAAACCCAGAAGATGGTATGCCATGAGATCGGGAAAGGTTTCTAAAATGCACCTCATTTCTCCTCTCCTTGTGCTCGGGTTCACCATTCCAGCTGCTTGACTAACCATCTCCCTACTTGGAGAATCAGCACCTTTAACCTCCTGATTGTACAGGTTGCAATTTGTCCTGAGGATGAACGTGAAGACGGGGAACCAACGAGAGACGAGCCCTAGGTTTTGGGACAGGCATAGGTCACTCCATTTTCCCATCAGGAAGAAGAATGAACCACAGGCTCAGCCTGCCCTCCAGAACCAAACTAGGGCCTGAAGCAATCCTGCGGTTTTGCGGCCAGCTCCCAAAAAAGCGAGGAGACAAATGGAGCTCAGGGGCATTGCAATTCACAAACATGCAGAGTTATAAATGAGAACTCTCGTCCACAAATATATTGAAGGAAGGCAACGAAGAGGATTTGAAAGCAAGGCAGATTTGCAGGAAACAGAATTCAGGAGGTAGATTCCACTCGCCTTTAAAGCACATGAAAAGCGGCAAAACGTTGACAATGATGCCCTTGGCCAAAAAGGGCGTATGCGTTTTTTCCTGAATATATTCAGGAAAAAACGCATACGCCCTTTTTGGCCAACCAAGCAAGCCGGAAGGGCAAATCAGCGCTACAAAGAAGTCTCGCTTGCCCTCGGTCTAAAGGGCCATGCTGAACAAAGTGTAAAAACCAGAAAAGCAGGACAGGCCATGGAGACATGGGAGCCTTGCTACGCTGATGGGCGGGATGTAAATTGCCAACAGGCACTCTGGAGATGAGTACGGTGTGTCCTGAAACAAGTAATAAACACAGCGTTGAGAGCATAGGGCACTTCCACTCATGGGCGTATAAATTGGGAAAACTAAAAATCAACAAGACACAGGCACCCCAAACTTTACGGCTGCTCTGTTTCCAAGAACCTCCGCTTCGGTACACCTTCAATATCCCAGGAAAGAGAAAAATGGATAAAGAAATGGTGGTACTTGGCACAATGGAATATCACTCAGCCATGAAATCAATGTCATAAGGCTAGTTAGCAGCATGATGAGTGGATTTAGGTACGATGATTCTAAGTGAAATAAGTCACACAGAAAAAGACACTTATCCTAAGATATCGCTTAGAGAGGGAATGTCAAAATCGCTACACTTGAACTGAATTACAAAACAGAACAGAGTCACACCTTTAGAAGACACACTATGGCTGCTTAACGGGAAAGGTGACGTGGGGTGATGCATAAAACAAGGGTTTCAAATTAGCTCAGAGACCGCTCCATAAACCAAATATGTAATAGACAAGGCCTACTCCCTGCTCAGTGAACTGGACTCAACACACCCTAGTCACCACACAAGAATATATCTGACTAGTAAGAATCTGAAAACCTATGTATCGATATCTCTCTGCAAGTGAATCAAGAGGGTGTAAAGCGGCATCAACACAGCAGTGAAAAGCAGCCAAGCCCGATTCTAAACATACATTACTTTAAAAAACCCACAAAACAAAGACAGTGAAAGAGAGAGAAATTCTTACAAAATCCGTTCAGGGTCTATGATGCAACCTGGATTGACCATATGTACACCCACAGCTGAATGAGACATAAGGCTGGACACTCTTGGGGCTGAGAGGATTGGTGAGGTTGGGTGAGCAAACGCAGATACTTTAAGGTAACACTGCGGGGAACACACCCCATGGGTCTCAAATCTCCAGGTACAAGGGCATCTTCCTACATCAAAACATGCATGGGAAACCCAGAAGATGGTATGCCATGAGATCGGGAAAGGTTTCTAAAATGCACCTCATTTCTCCTCTCCTTGTGCTCGGGTTCACCATTCCAGCTGCTTGACTAACCATCTCCCTACTTGGAGAATCAGCACCTTTAACCTCCTGATTGTACAGGTTGCAATTTGTCCTGAGGATGAACGGGAAGACGGGGAACCAACGAGAGACGAGCCCTAGGTGTTGGGACAGGCATAGGTCACTCCATTTTCCCATCAGGAAGAAGAATGAACCACAGGCTCAGCCTGCCCTCCAGAACCAAAATAGGGCCTGAAGCAATCCTGCGCTTTTGCGGCCAGCTCCCAAAAAAGCGAGGAGCCAAATGGAGCTCAGGGGCACTGCAATTCACAAACGTGCAGAGTTATAAATGAGAACTCTCGTCCACCAATATATTGAGGGAAGGCAACGAAGAGGATTTGAAAGCAAGGCAGATTTGCAGGAAACAGATTTCAGGAGGTAAATTCGACTCGCCATTAAAGCACATGAAAAGCGGCAAAACGTTGACAATGATGCCCTTGGCTAAAAGGGGCGTATGCGTTTTTTCCTGAATATATTCAGGAAAAAACGCATACGCCCCTTTTGGCCAACCAAGCAAGCCGGAAGGGCAAATCAGCGCTACAAAGAAGTCTCGCTTGCCCTCGGTCAAAAGGGCCATGCTGAACAAACTGTAAAAACCAGAAAAGCAGGACAGGCCATGGAGACATGGGAGCCTTGCTACGCTGATGGGCGGGATGTAAATTGCCAACAGGCACTCTGGAGATGAGTACGGTGTGTCCTGAAACAAGTAATAAACACAGCGTTGAGAGCATAGGGCACTTCCACTTATGGGCGTATAAATTGGGAAAACTAAAAATCAACAAGACACAGGCACCCCAAACTTTACGGCTGCTCTGTTTCCAAGAACCTCCACATCGGTACACCTTCAATATCCCAGGAAAGAGAAAAATGGATAAACAAATGGTGGTACTTGGCACAATGGAATATCACTCAGCCATGAAATCAATGTCATAAGGCTAGTTAGCAGCATGATGAGTGGATTTAGGTACGATGATTCTAAGTGAAATAAGTCACACAGAAAAAGACACTTATCCTAAGATATCGCTTATAGAGGGAATGTCAAAATCGCTACACTTGAACTGAATTACAAAACAGAACAGAGGCACACCTTTAGAAGACACACTATGGCTGCTTAACCGGAAAGGTGAGGTGGGGTGATGCATAAAACAAGGGTTTGAAATTAGCTCAGACACCGCTCCATAAGCCAAATATGTAATAGACAAGGCCTACTCCCTGCTCAGTGAACTGGACTCAACACCCCCTAGTCACCGCACAAGAATATATCTGACTAGTATGAATCTGAAAACCTATGTATTGATATCTCTCTGCAAGTGAATCAAGAGGGTGTAAAGCGGCATAAACACAGCAGGGAATAGCAGCCAAACCCCATTCTAAACATACATTACTTTAAAAAAACCCACAAAGCAAAGACAGTGAAAGAGAGAGAAATTCTTATAAAATCCGTTCAGGGTCTCTGATGCAACCTGGATTGACCATATCTAGACCCACAGCTGGATGAGACATAAGGCTGGACACTCTTGGGGCTGAGAGGATTGGTGAGGTTGGGTGAGCAAATGCAGATACTTTAAAGTAATACCGCGGGGTACCCACCCCATGGGTCTCAAATCTCCAGGTACAAGGGAATCTTCCTACATCAAAACATGCATGGGAAACCCAGAAGATGGTATGCCATGAGATCGGGAAAGGTTTTTAAAATGCACCTCATTTCTCCTCTCCTTGTGCTTGCGTTCACCATTCCAGCTGCTTGACTAACCATCTCCCTACTTGGAGAATCAGCACCTTTAACGTCCTGATTGTACAGGTTGCAATTTGTCCTGAGGATGAACGTGAAGACGGGGAACCAACGAGAGACGAGCCCTAGGTGTTGGGACAGGCATAGGTCACTCCATTTTCCCATCAGGAAGAAGAATGAACCACAGGCTCAGCCTGCCCCCCAGAACCAAAATAGGGCCTGAAGCAATCCTGCGCTTTTGCGGCCAGCTCCCAAAAAAGCGAGGAGACAAATGGACCTCAGGGGCACTGCAATTCACAAACGTCAGAGTTATAAATGAGAACTCTCGTCCACAAATATATTGAGGGAAGGCAACGAAGAGGATTTGAAAGCAAGGCAGATTTGCAGGAAACAGATTTCAGGAGGTAGATTCGACTCGCCTTTAAAGCACATGAAAAGCGGCAAAACGTTGACAATGATGCCCTTGGCCAAAAAGGGCGTATGCGTTTTTTCCTGAATATATTCAGGAAAAAACGCATACGCCCTTTTTGGCCAACCAAGCAAGCCGGAAGTGCAAATCAACGCTACAAAGAAGTCTCGCTTGCCCTCGGTCAAAAGGGCCATGCTGAACAAAGTGTAAAAACCAGAAAAGCAGGACAGGCCATGGAGACATGGAAGCCTTGCTACGCTGATGGGCGGGATGTAAATTGCCAACAGGCACTCTGGAGAAGAGTACGGTGTGTCCTGAAACAAGTAATAAACACAGCGTAGAGAGCATAGGGCACTTCCACTCATGGGCATATAAATTGGGAAAACTAAAAATCAACAAGACACAGGCACCCCAAACTTTACGGCTGCTCTGTTTCCAAGAACCTCCGCTTCGGTACACCTTCAATATCCCAGGAAAGAGAAAAATGGATAAAGAAATGGTGGTACTTGGCACAATGGAATATCACTCAGCCATGAAATCAATGTCATAAGGCTAGTTAGCAGCATGATGAGTGGATTTAGGTACGATGATTCTAAGGGAAATAAGTCACACAGAAAAAGACACTTATCCTAAGATATCGCTTAGAGAGGGAATGTCAAAATCGCTACACTTGAACTGAATTACAAAACAGAACAGAGTCACACCTTTAGAAGACACACTATGGCTGCTTAACGGGAAAGGTGAGGTGGGGTGATGCATAAAACAAGGGTTTCAAATTAGCTCAGAGACCGCTCCATAAGCCAAATATGTAATAGACAAGGCCTACTCCCTGCTCAGTGAACTGGACTCAACACACCCTAGTCACCACACAAGAATATATCTGACTAGTAAGAATCTGAAAACCTATGTATCGATATCTCTCTGCAAGTGAATCAAGAGGGTGTAAAGCGGCATCAACACAGCAGGGAAAAGCAGCCAAGCCCGATTCTAAACATAAATTACTTTAAAAAACCCACAAAACAAAGACAGTGAAAGAGAGAGAAATTCTTACAAAATCCGTTCAGGGTCTATGATGCAACCTGGATTGACCATATCTAGACCCACAGCTGGATGAGACATAGGGCTGGACACTCTTGGGGCTGAGAGGATTGGTGAGGTTGGGTGAGCAAATGCAGGTACTTTAAAGTAACACTGCGGGGAACACACCCCATGGGTATCAAATCTCCAGGTACAAGGGCATCTTCCTACATCAAAACATGCATGGGAAACCCAGAAGATGGTATGCCATGAGATCGGGAAAGGTTTCTAAAATGCACCTCATTTCTCCTCTCCTTGTGCCCAGGTTCACCATTCCAGCTGCTTGACTAACCATCTCCCTACTTGGAGAATCAGCACCTTTAACCTCCTGATTGTACAGGTTGCAATTTGTCCTGAGGATGAACGTGAAGACGGGGAACCAACGAGAGACGAGCCCTAGGTGTTGGGACAGGCATAGGTCACTCCATTTTCCCATCAGGAAGAAGAATGAACCACAGGCTCAGCCTGCCCTCCAGAACCAAAATAGGGCCTGAAGCAATCCTGCGCTTTTGCGGCCAGCTCCCAAAAAAGCGAGGAGACAAATGGAGCTCAGGGGCACTGCAATTCACAAACATGCAGAGTTATAAATGAGAACTCTCGTCCACAAATATATTGAAGGAAGGCAACGAAGAGGATTTGAAAGCAAGGCAGATTTGCAGGAAACAGATTTCAGGAGGTAGATTCGACTCGCCTTTAAAGCACATGAAAAGCGGCAAAACGTTGACAATGATGCCCTTGGCCAAAAAGGGCGTATGCGTTTTTTCCTGAATATATTCAGGAAAAAACGCATACGCCCTTTTTGGCCAACCAAGCAAGCCGGAAGGGCAAATCAGCGCTACAAAGAAGTCTCGCTTGCCCTCGGTCAAAAGGGCCATGCTGAACAAAGTGTAAAAACCAGAAAAGCAGGACAGGCCATGGAGACATGGGAGCCTTGCTACGCTGATGGGCGGGATGTAAATTGCCAACAGGCACTCTGGAGATGAGTACGGTGTGTCCTGAAACAAGTAATAAACACAGCGTTGAGAGCATAGGGCACTTCCACTCATGGGCGTATAAATTGGGAAAACTAAAAATCAACAAGACACAGGCACCCCAAACTTTACGGCTGCTCTGTTTCCAAGAACCTCCACATCGGTACACCTTCAATATCCCAGGAAAGAGAAAAATGGATAAACAAATGGTGGTACTTGGCACAATGGAATATCACTCAGCCATGAAATCAATGTCATAAGGCTAGTTAGCAGCATGATGAGTGGATTTAGGTACGATGATTCTAAGTGAAATAAGTCACACAGAAAAAGACACTTATCCTAAGATATCGCTTATAGAGGGAATGTCAAAATCGCTACACTTGAACTGAATTACAAAACAGAACAGACGCACACCTTTAGAAGACACACTATGGCTGCTTAACCGGAAAGGTGAGGTGGGGTGATGCATAAAACAAGGGTTTGAAATTAGCTCAGACACCACTCCATAAGCCAAATATGTAATAGACAAGGCCTACTCCCTGCTCAGTGAACTGGACTCAACACCCCCTAGTCACCGCACAAGAATATATCTGACTAGTATGAATCTGAAAACCTATGTATTGATATCTCTCTGCAAGTGAATCAAGAGGGTGTAAAGCGGCATAAACACAGCAGGGAAAAGCAGCCAAACCCCATTCTAAACATACATTACTTTAAAAAACCCACAAAGCAAAGACAGTGAAAGAGAGAGAAATTCTTACAAAATCCGTTCAGGGTCTCTGATGCAACCTGGATTGACCATATCTAGACCCACAGCTGGATGAGACATAAGGCTGGACACTCTTGGGGCTGAGAGGATTGGTGAGGTTGGGTGAGCAAATGCAGATACTTTAAAGTAATACCGCGGGGTACCCACCCCATGGGTCTCAAATCTCCAGGTACAAGGGAATCTTCCTACATCAAAACATGCATGGGAAACCCAGAATATGGTATGCCGTGAGATCGGGAAAGGTTTCTAAAACGCACCTCATTTCTCCTCTCCTTGTGCTCGGGTTCGCCATTCCAGCCGCTTGACTAACAATCTCCCTACTTGGAGAATCAGCACCTTTAACCTCCTGTTTCGTCCAGGTTGCAATTTGTCCTGAGGATGAACGGGAAGACGGGGAACCAACGAGAGACTAGCCCTAGGTGTTGGGACAGGCACAGGTCACTCCATTTTCCCATCAGGAAGAAGAATGAACCACAGGCTCAGCCTGCCCCCCAGAACCAAAATAGGGCCTGAAGCAATCCTGCGCTTTTGCGGCCAGCTCCCAAAAAAGCGAGGAGACAAATGGAGCTCAGGGGCACTGCAATTCACAAACGTGCAGTTATAAATGAGAACACTCGTCCACAAATATATTGAGGGAAGGCAACGAAGAGGATTTGAAAGCAAGGCAGATTTGCAGGAAACAGATTTCAGGAGGTAGATTCGACTCGCCTTTAAAGCAAATGAAAAGCGGCACAACGTTGACAATGATGCCCTTGGCCAAAAAGGGCGTATGCGTTTTTTCCTGAATATATTCAGGAAAAAACGCATACGTCCTTTTTGGCCAACCAAGCAAGCCGGAAGGGCAAATCAACGCTACAAAGAAGTCTCGCTTGCCCTCGGTCAAAAGGGCCATGCTGAACAAAGTGTAAAAACCAGAAAAGCAGGACAGGCCATGGAGACATGGCAGCCTTGCTACGCTGATGGGCGGGATGTAAATTGCCAACAGGCACTCTGGAGATGAGTACGGTGTGTCCTGAAACAAGTAATAAACACAGCGTTGAGAGCATAGGGCACTTCCACTCATGGGCGTATAAATCGGGAAAACTAAAAATCAACAAGACACAGGCACCCCAAACTTTACGGCTGCTCTGTTTACAAGAACCTCCGCTTCGGTACACCTTCAATATCCCAGGAAATAGAAAAATGGATAAAGAAATGGTGGTACTTGGCACAATGCAATATCACTCAGCCATGAAATCAATGCCATAAGGCTAGTTAGCAGCATGATGAGTGGATTTAGGTACGATGATTCTAAGTGAAATAAGTCACACAGAAAAAGGCACTTATCCTAAGATATCGCTTATAGAGGGAATGTCAAAATCGCTACACTTGAACTGAATTACAAAACAGAACGGAGGCACACCTTTAGAAGACACACTATGGCTGCTTAACCGGAAAGGTGAGGTGGGGTGATGCATAAAACAAGGGTTTGAAATTAGCTCAGACACCGCTCCATAAGCCAAATATGTAATAGACAAGGCCTACTCCCTGCTCAGTGAACTGGACTCAACACCCCCTAGTCACCGCACAGGAATATATCTGACTAGTATGAATCTGAAAACCTATGTATCGATATCTCTCTGCAAGTGAATCAAGAGGGTGTAAAGCGGCATAAACACAGCAGGGAAAAGCAGCCAAACCCCATTCTAAACATACATTACTTTAAAAAACCCACAAAGCAAAGACAGTGAAAGGGAGAGAAATTCTTACAAAATCCGTTCAGGGTCTCTGATGCAACCTGGATTGACCATATCTAGACCCACAGCTGGATGAGACATAAGGCTGGACACTCTTGGGGCTGCGAGGATTGGTGAGGTTGGGTGAGCAAATGCAGATACTTTAAAGTAATACCGTGGGGTACCCACCCCATGGGTCTCAAATCTCCAGGTACAAGGGAATCTTCCTACATCAAAACAGGCATGGGAAACCCAGAAGATGGTATGCCGTGAGATCGGGAAAGGTTTCTAAAACGCACCTCATTTCTCCTCTCCTTGTGCTCGGGTTCGCCATTCCAGCTGCTTGACTAACCATCTCCCTACTTGGAGAATCAGCACCTTTAACCTCCTGTTTCGTCCAGGTTGCAATTTGTCCTGAGGATGAACGGGAAGACGGGGAACCAACGAGAGACTAGCCCTAGGTGTTGGGACAGGCACAGGTCACTCCATTTTCCCATCAGGAAGAAGAATGAACCACAGGCTCAGCCTGCCCCCCAGAACCAAAATAGGGCCTGAAGCAATCCTGCGCTTTTGCGGCCAGCTCCCAAAAAAGCGAGGAGACAAATGGAGCTCAGGGGCACTGCAATTCACAAACGTGCAGAGTTATAAATGAGAACTCTCGTCCACAAATATATTGAGGGAAGGCAACGAAGAGGATTTGAAAGCAAGGCAGATTTGCAGGAAACAGATTTCAGGAGGTAGATTCGACTCGCCTTTAAAGCACATGAAAAGCGGCAAAACGTTGACAATGATGCCCTTGGCCAAAAAGGGCGTATGCGTTTTTTCCTGAATATATTCAGGAAAAAACGCATACGCCCTTTTTGGCCAACCAAGCAAGCCGGAAGTGCAAATCAACGCTACAAAGAAGTCTCGCTTGCCCTGGGTCAAAAGGGCCATGCTGAACAAAATGTAAAAACCAGAAAAGCAGGACAGGCCATGGAGACATGGCAGCCTTACTACGCTGATGGGCGGGATGTAAATTGCCAACAGGCACTCTGGAGAAGGGTACGGTGTGTCCTGAAACAAGTAATAAACACAGCGTAGAGAGCATAGGGCACTTCCACTCATGGGTGTATAAATTGGGAAAACTAAAAATCAACAAGACACAGGCACCCCAAACTTTACGGCTGCTCTGTTGCCAAGAACCTCAGCTTCGGTACACCTTCAATATCCCAGGAAAGAGAAAAATGGATAAAGAAATGGTGGTACTTGGCACAATGGAATATCACTCAGCCATGAAATCAATGTCATAAGGCTAGTTAGCAGCATGATGAGTGGATTTAGGTACGATGATTCTAAGTGAAATAAGTCACACAGAAAAAGACACTTATCCTAAGATATCGCTTATAGAGGGAATGTCAAAATCGCTACACTTGAACTGAATTACAAAACAGAACAGAGTCACACCTTTAGAAGACACACTATGGCTGCTTAACGGGAAAGGTGAGGTGGGGTGATGCATAAAACAAGGGTTTCAAATTAGCTCAGAGACCGCTCCATAAGCCAAATATGTAATAGACAAGGCCTACTCCCTGCTGAGTGAACTGGACTCAACACACCCTAGTCACCACACAAGAATATATCTGACTAGTAAGAATCTGAAAACCTATGTATCGATATCTCTCTGCAAGTGAATCAAGAGGGTGTAAAGCGGCATCAACACAGCAGGGAAAAGCAGCCAAGCCCGATTCTAAACATAAATTACGTTAAAAAACCCACAAAACAAAGACAGTGAAAGAGAGAGAAATTCTTACAAAATCCGTTCAGGGTCTCTGATGCAACCTGGATTGACCATATCTAGACCCACAGCTGGATGAGACATAAGGCTGGACACTCTTGGGGCTGAGAGGATTGGTGAGGTTGGGTGAGCAAACGCAGATACTTTAAAGTAACACTGCGGGAAACACACCCCATGGGTATTAAATCTCCAGGTACAAGGGCATCTTCCTATATCAAAACATGCATGGGAAACCCAGAAGATGGTATGCCATGAGATCGGGAAAGGTTTCTAAAATGCACCTCATTTCTCCTCTCCTTGTGCTCGGGTTCACCATTCCAGCTGCTTGACTAACCATCTCCCTACTTGGAGAATCAGCACCTTTAACCTCCTGATTGTACAGGTTGCAATTTGTCCTGAGGATAAACGTGAAGACGGGGAACCAACGAGAGACGAGCCCTAGGTGTTGGGACAGGCATAGGTCACTCCATTTTCCCATCAGGAAGAAGAATGAACCACAGGCTCAGCCTGCCCCCCAGAACTAAAATAGGGCCTGAAGCAATCCTGCGCTTTTGCGGCCAGCTCCCAAAAAAGCGAGGAGACAAATGGACCTCAGGGGCACTGCAATTCACAAACGTGCAGTTATAAATGAGAACTCTCGTCCACAAATATATTGAAGGAAGGCAACGAAGAGGATTTGAAAGCAAGGCAGATTTGCAGGAAACAGATTTCAGGAGGTAGATTCGACTCGCCTTTAAAGCACATGAAAAGCGGCAAAACGTTGACAATGATGCCCTTGGCCAAAAAGGGCGTATGCGTTTTTTCCTGAATATATTCAGGAAAAAACGCATACGCCCTTTTTGGCCAACCAAGCAAGCCGGAAGGGCAAATCAGCGCTACAAAGAAGTCTCGCTTGCCCTCGGTCAAAAGGGCCATGCTGAACAAACTGTAAAAACCAGAAAAGCAGGACAGGCCATGGAGACATGGGAGCCTTGCTACGCTGATGGGCGGGATGTAAATTGCCAACAGGCACTCTGGAGATGAGTACGGTGTGTCCTGAAACAAGTAATAAACACAGCGTTGAGAGCATAGGGCACTTCCACTCATGGGCGTATAAATCGGGAAAACTAAAAATCAACAAGACACAGGCACCCCAAACTTTACGGCTGCTCTGTTTACAAGAACCTCCGCTTCGGTACACCTTCAATATCCCAGGAAATAGAAAAATGGATAAAGAAATGGTGGTACTTGACACAATGGAATATCACTCAGCCATGAAATCAATGTCATAAGGCTAGTTAGCAGCATGATGAGTGGATTTAGGTACGATGATTCTAAGTGAAATAAGTCACACAGAAAAAGGCACTTATCCTAAGATATCGCTTATAGAGGGAATGTCAAAATCGCTACACTTGAACTGAATTATAAAACAGAACGGAGGCACACCTTTAGAAGACACACTATGGCTGCTTAACCGGAAAGGTGAGGTGGGGTGATGCATAAAACCAGGGTTTGAAATTAGCTCAGACACCGCTCCATAAGCCAAATATGTAATAGACAAGGCCTACTCCCTGCTCAGTGAACTGGACTCAACACCCCCTAGTCACCGCACAAGAATATATCTGACTAGTATGAATCTGAAAACCTATGTATTGATATCTCTCTGCAAGTGAATCAAGAGGGTGTAAAGCGGCATAAACACAGCAGGGAAAAGCAGCCAAACCCCATTCTAAACATACATTACTTTAAAAAACCCACAAAGCAAAGACAGTGAAAGAGAGAGAAATTCTTACAAAATCCGCTCAGGGTCTCTGATGCAACCTGGATTGACCATATCTAGACCCACAGCTGGATGAGACATAAGGCTGGACACTCTTGGGGCTGAGAGGATTGGTGAGGTTGGGTGAGCAAATGCAGATACTTTAAAGTAATACCGCGGGGTACCCACCCCATGGGTCTCAAATCTCCAGGTACAAGGGAATCTTCCTACATCAAAACATGCATGGGAAACCCAGAAAATGGTATGCCATGAGATCGGGAAAGGTTTCTAAAACGCACCTCATTTCTCCTCTCCTTGTGCTCGGGTTCGCCATTCCAGCCGCTTGACTAACCATCTCCCTACTTGGAGAATCAGCACCTTTAACCTCCTGTTTCGTCCAGGTTGCAATTTGTCCTGAGCATGAACGGGAAGACGGGGAACCAACGAGAGACTAGCCCTAGGTGTTGGGACAGGCACAGGTCACTCCATTTTCCCATCAGGAAGAAGAATGAACCACAGGCTCAGCCTGCCCCCCAGAACCAAAATAGGGCCTGAAGCAATCCTGCGCTTTTGCGGCCAGCTCCCAAAAAAGCGAGGAGACAAATGGAGCTCAGGGGCACTGCAATTCACAAACGTGCAGAGTTATAAATGAGAACACTCGTCCACAAATATATTGAGGGAAGGCAACGAAGAGGATTTGAAAGCAAGGCAGATTTGCAGGAAACAGATTTCAGGAGGTAGATTCGACTCGCCTTTAAAGCACATGAAAAGCGGCAAAACGTTGACAATGATGCCCTTGGCCAAAAAGGGCGTATGCGTTTTTTCCTGAATATATTCAGGAAAAAACGCATACGCCCTTTTTGGCCAACCAAGCAAGCCGGAAGTGAAATCAACGCTACAAAGAAGTCTCGCTTGCCCTCGGTCAAAAGGGCCATGCTGAACAAAGTGTAAAAACCAGAAAAGCAGGACAGGCCATGGAGACATGGCAGCCTTACTACGCTGATGGGCGGGATGTAAATTGCCAACAGGCACTCTGGAGAAGGGTACGGTGTGTCCTGAAACAAGTAATAAACACAGCGTAGAGAGCATAGGGCACTTCCACTCATGGGTGTATAAATTGGGAAAACTAAAAATCAAAAAGACACAGGCACCCCAAACTTTACGGCTGCTCTGTTGCCAAGAACCTCCGCTTCGGTACACCTTCAATATCCCAGGAAAGAGAAAAATGGATAAAGAAATGGTGGTACTTGGCACAATGGAATATCACTCAGCCATGAAATCAATGTCATAAGGCTAGTTAGCAGCATGATGAGTGGATTTAGGTACGATGATTCTAAGTGAAATAAGTCACACAGAAAAAGACACTTATCCTAAGATATCGCTTATAGAGGGAATGTCAAAATCGCTACACTTGAACTGAATTACAAAACAGAACAGAGTCACACCTTTAGAAGACACACTATGGCTGCTTAACGGGAAAGGTGAGGTGGGGTGATGCATAAAACAAGGGTTTCAAATTAGCTCAGAGACCGCTCCATAAGCCAAATATGTAATAGACAAGGCCTACTCCCTGCTCAGTGAACTGGACTCAACACACCCTAGTCACCACACAAGAATATATCTGACTAGTAAGAATCTGAAAACCTATGTATCGATATCTCTCTGCAAGTGAATCAAGAGGGTGTAAAGCGGCATCAACACAGCAGGGAAAAGCAGCCAAGCCCGATTCTAAACATAAATTACTTTAAAAAACCCACAAAACAAAGACAGTGAAAGAGAGAGAAATTCTTACAAAATCCGTTCAGGGTCTATGATGCAACCTGGATTGACCATATCTAGACCCACAGCTGGATGAGACATAAGGCTGGACACTCTTGGGGCTGAGAGGATTGGTGAGGTTGGGTGAGCAAACGCAGATACTTTAAAGTAACACTGCGGGGAACACACCCCATGGGAATCAAATCTCCAGGTACAAGGGCATCTTCCTACATTAAAACATGCATGGGAAACCCAGAAGATGGTATGCCATGAGATCGGGAAAGGTTTCTAAAATGCACCTCATTTCTCCTCTCCTTGTGCATGGGTTCACCATTCCAGCTGCTTGACTAACCATCTCCCTACTTGGAGAATCAGCACCTTTAACCTCCTGATTGTACAGGTTGCAATTTGTCCTGAGGATGAACGTGAAGACGGGGAACCAACGAGAGACGAGCCCTAGGTGTTGGGACAGGCATAGGTCACTCCATTTTCCCATCACGAAGAAGAATGAACCACAGGCTCAGCCTGCCCCCCAGAACCAAAATAGGGCCTGAAGCAATCCTGCGCTTTTGCAGCCAGCTCACAAAAAAGCGAGGAGACAAATGGAGCTCAGGGGCACTGCAATTCACAAACGTGCAGAGTTATAAATGAGAACTCTCGTCCACAAATATATTGAAGGAAGGCAACGAAGAGGATTTGAAAGCAAGGCAGATTTGCAGGAAACAGATTTCAGGAGGTAGATTCGACTCGCCTTTAAAGCACATGAAAAGCGGCAAAACGTTGACAATGATGCCCTTGGCCAAAAAGGGCGTATGCGTTTTTTCCTGAATATATTCAGGAAAAAACGCATACGCCCTTTTTGGCCAACCAAGGAAGCTGGAAGGGCAAATCAGCGCTACAAAGAAGTCTCGCTTGCCCTCGGTCAAAAGGGCCATGCTGAACAAAGTGTAAAAACCAGAAAAGCAGGACAGGCCATGGAGACATGGGAGCCTTGCTACGCTGATGGGCGGGATGTAAATTGCCAACAGGCACTCTGGAGATGAGTACGGTGTGTCCTGAAACAAGTAATAAACACAGCGTTGAGAGCATAGGGCACTTCCACTCATGGGCGTATAAATTGGGAAAACTAAAAATCAACAAGACACAGGCACCCCAAACTTTATGGCTGCTCTGTTTCCAAGAACCTCCACATCGGTACACCTTCAATATCCCAGGAAAGAGAAAAATGGATAAAGAAATGGTGGTACTTGGCACAATGGAATATCACTCAGCCATGAAATCAATGTCATAAGGCTAGTTAGCAGCATGATGAGTGGATTTAGGTACGATGATTCTAAGTGAAATAAGTCACACAGAAAAAGACACTTATCCTAAGATATCGCTTATAGAGGGAATGTCAAAATCGCTACACTTGAACTGAATTACAAAACAGAACAGAGGCACACCTTTAGAAGACACACTATGGCTGCTTAACCGGAAAGGTGAGGTGGGTGATGCATAAAACAAGGGTTTCAAATTAGCTCAGACACCACTCCATAAGCCAAATATGTAATAGACAAGGCCTACTCCCTGCTCAGTGAACTGGACTCAACACCCCCTAGTCACCGCACAAGAATATATCTGACTAGTATGAATCTGAAAACCTATGTATTGATATCTCTCTGCAAGTGAATCAAGAGGGTGTAAAGCGGCATAAACACAGCAGGGAAAAGCAGCCAAACCCCATTCTAAACATACATTACTTTAAAAAACCCACAAAGCAAAGACAGTGAAAGAGAGAGAAATTCTTACAAAATCCGTTCAGGGTCTCTGATGCAACCTGGATTGACCATATCTAGACCCACAGCTGGATGAGACATAAGGCTGGACACTCTTGGGGCTGAGAGGATTGGTGAGGTTGGGTGAGCAAATGCAGATACTTTAAAGTAATACCGCGGGGTACCCACCCCATGGGTCTCAAATCTCCAGGTACAAGGGAATCTTCCTACATCAAAACATGCATGGGAAACCCAGAATATGGTATGCCGTGAGATCGGGAAAGGTTTCTAAAACGCACCTCATTTCTCCTCTCCTTGTGCTCGGGTTCGCCATTCCAGCCGCTTGACTAACCATCTCCCTACTTGGAGAATCAGCACCTTTAACCTCCTGTTTCGTCCAGGTTGCAATTTGTCCTGAGGATGAACGGGAAGATGGGGAACCAACGAGAGACTAGCCCTAGGTGTTGGGACAGGCACAGGTCACTCCATTTTCCCATCAGGAAGAAGAATGAACCACAGGCTCAGCCTGCCCCCCAGAACCAAAATAGGGCCTGAAGCAATCCTGCGCTTTTGCGGCCAGCTCCCAAAAAAGCGAGGAGACAAATGGAGCTCAGGGGCACTGCAATTCACAAACGTGCAGAGTTATAAATGAGAACACTCGTCCACAAATATATTGAGGGAAGGCAACGAAGAGGATTTGAAAGCAAGGCAGATTTGCAGGAAACAGATTTCAGGAGGTAGATTCGACTCGCCTTTAAAGCACATGAAAAGCGGCAAAACGTTGACAATGATGCCCTTGGCCAAAAAGGGCGTATGCGTTTTTTCCTGAATATATTCAGGAAAAAACGCATACGCCCTTTTTGGCCAACCAAGCAAGCCAGAAGTGCAAATCAACGCTACAAAGAAGTCTCGCTTGCCCTCGGTCAAAAGGGCCATGCTGAACAAAGTGTAAAAACCAGAAAAGCAGGACAGGCCATGGAGACATGGCAGCCTTACTACGCTGATGGGCGGGATGTAAATTGCCAACAGGCACTCTGGAGAAGGGTACGGTGTGTCCTGAAACAAGTAATAAACACAGCGTAGAGAGCATAGGGCACTTCCACTCATGGGTGTATAAATTGGGAAAACTAAAAATCAACAAGACACAGGCACCCCAAACTTTACGGCTGCTCTGTTGCCAAGAACCTCCGCTTCGGTACACCTTCAATATCCCAGGAAAGAGAAAAATGGATAAAGAAATGGTGGTACTTGGCACAATGGAATATCACTCAGCCATGAAATCAATGTCATAAGGCTAGTTAGCAGCATGATGAGTGGATTTATGTACGATGATTCTAAGTGAAATAAGTCACACAGAAAAAGACACTTATCCTAAGATATCGCTTATAGAGGGAATGTCAAAATCGCTACACTTGAACTGAATTACAAAACAGAACAGAGGCACACCTTTAGAAGACACACTATGGCTGCTTAACGGGAAAGGTGAGGTGGAGTGATGCATAAAACAAGGGTTTCAAATTAGCTCAGAGACCGCTCCATAAGCCAAATATGTAATAGACAAGGCCTACTCCCTGCTCAGTGAACTGGACTCAACACACCCTAGTCACCACACAAGAATATATCTGACTAGTAAGAATCTGAAAACCTATGTATCGATATCTCTCTGCAAGTGAATCAAGAGGGTGTAAAGCGGCATCAACACAGCAGGGAAAAGCAGCCAAGCCCGATTCTAAACATAAATTACTTTAAAAAACCCACAAAACAAAGACAGTGAAAGAGAGAGAAATTCTTACAAAATCCGTTCAGGGTCTCTGATGCAACCTGGATTGACCATATCTAGACCCACAGCTGGATGAGACATAAGGCTGGACACTCTTGGGGCTGAGAGGATTGGTGAGGTTGGGTGAGCAAACGCAGATACTTTAAAGTAACACTGCGGGAAACACACCCCATGGGTATCAAATCTCCAGGTACAAGGGCATCTTCCTACATCAAAACATGCATAGGAAACCCAGAAGATGGTATGCCATGAGATCGGGAAAGGTTTCTAAAACGCACCTCATTTCTCCTCTCCTTGTGCTCGGGTTCGCCATTCCAGGCGCTTGACTAACCATCTCCCTACTTGGAGAATCAGCACCTTTAACCTCCTGTTTCGTCCAGGTTGCAATGTGTCCTGAGGATGAACGGGAAGACGGGGAACCAAAGAGAGACTAGCCCTAGGTGTTGGGACAGGCACAGGTCACTCCATTTTCCCATCAGGAAGAAGAATGAACCACAGGCTCAGCGTGCCCCCCAGAACCAAAATAGGGCCTGAAGCAATCCTGCGCTTTTGCGGCCAGCTCCCAAAAAAGCGAGGAGACAAATGGAGCTCAGGGGCACTGCAATTCACAAACGTGCAGAGTTATAAATGAGAACTCTCGTCCACAAATATATTGAGGGAAGGCAACGAAGAGGATTTGAAAGCAAGGCAGATTTGCAGGAAACAGATTTCAGGAGGTAGATTCGACTCGCCTTTAAAACACATGAAAAGCGGCAAAACGTTGACAATGATGCCCTTGGCCAAAAAGGGCGTATGCGTTTTTTCCTGAATATATTCAGGAAAAAACGCATACGCCCTTTTTGGCCAACCAAGCAAGCCGGAAGTGCAAATCAACGCTACAAAGAAGTCTCGCTTGCCCTCGGTCAAAAGGGCCATGCTGAACAAAGTGTAAAAACCAGAAAAGCAGGACAGGCCATGGAGACATGGCAGCCTTACTACGCTGACGGGCGGGATGTAAATTGCCAACAGGCACTCTGGAGAAGAGTACGGTGTGTCCTGAAACAAGTAATAAACACAGCGTAGAGAGCATAGGGCACTTCCACTCATGGGTGTATAAATTGGGAAAACTAAAAATCAACAAGACACAGGCACCCCAAACTTTACGGCTGCTCTGTTGCCAAGAACCTCCGCTTCGGTACACCTTCAATATCCCAGGAAAGAGAAAAATGGATAAAGAAATGGTGGTACTTGGCACAATGGAATATCACACAGCCATGAAATCAATGTCATAAGGCTAGTTAGCAGCATGATGAGTGGATTTAGGTACGATGATTCTAAGTGAAATAAGTCACACAGAAAAAGACACTTATCCTAAGATATTGCTTATAGAGGGAATGTCAAAATCGCTACACTTGAACTGAATTACAAAACAGAACAGAGTCACACCTTTAGAAGACACACTATGGCTGCTTAACGGGAAAGGTGAGGTGGGGTGATGCATAAAACAAGGGTTTCAAATTAGCTCAGAGACCGCTCCAGAAGCCAAATATGTAATAGACAAGGCCTACTCCCTGCTCAGTGAACTGGACTCAACACACCCTAGTCAACACACAAGAATATATCTGACTAGTAAGAATCTGAAAACCTATGTATCGATATCTCTCTGCAAGTGAATCAAGAGGGTGTAAAGCGGCATAAACACAGCAGGGAAAAGCAGCCAAACCCCATTCTAAACATACATTACTTTAAAAAACCCACAAAGCAAAGACAGTGAAAGAGAGAGAAATTCTTACAAAATCCGCTCAGGGTCTCTGATGCAACCTGGATTGACCATATCTAGACCCACAGCTGGATGAGACATAAGGCTGGACACTCTTGGGGCTGAGAGGATTGGTGAGGTTGGGTGAGCAAATGCAGATACTTTAAAGTAATACCGCGGGGTACCCACCCCATGGGTCTCAAATCTCCAGGTACAAGGGAATCTTCCTACATCAAAACATGCATGGGAAACCCAGAAAATGGTATGCCATGAGATCGGGAAAGGTTTCTAAAACGCACCTCATTTCTCCTCTCCTTGTGCTCGGGTTCGCCATTCCAGCCGCTTGACTAACCATCTCCCTACTTGGAGAATCAGCACCTTTAACCTCCTGTTTCGTCCAGGTTGCAATTTGTCCTGAGCATGAACGGGAAGACGGGGAACCAACGAGAGACTAGCCCTAGGTGTTGGGACAGGCACAGGTCACTCCATTTTCCCATCAGGAAGAAGAATGAACCACAGGCTCAGCCTGCCCCCCAGAACCAAAATAGGGCCTGAAGCAATCCTGCGCTTTTGCGGCCAGCTCCCAAAAAAGCGAGGAGACAAATGGAGCTCAGGGGCACTGCAATTCACAAACGTGCAGAGTTATAAATGAGAACACTCGTCCACAAATATATTGAGGGAAGGCAACGAAGAGGATTTGAAAGCAAGGCAGATTTGCAGGAAACAGATTTCAGGAGGTAGATTCGACTCGCCTTTAAAGCACATGAAAAGCGGCAAAACGTTGACAATGATGCCCTTGGCCAAAAAGGGCGTATGCGTTTTTTCCTGAATATATTCAGGAAAAAACGCATACGCCCTTTTTGGCCAACCAAGCAAGCCGGAAGTGAAATCAACGCTACAAAGAAGTCTCGCTTGCCCTCGGTCAAAAGGGCCATGCTGAACAAAGTGTAAAAACCAGAAAAGCAGGACAGGCCATGGAGACATGGCAGCCTTACTACGCTGATGGGCGGGATGTAAATTGCCAACAGGCACTCTGGAGAAGGGTACGGTGTGTCCTGAAACAAGTAATAAACACAGCGTAGAGAGCATAGGGCACTTCCACTCATGGGTGTATAAATTGGGAAAACTAAAAATCAAAAAGACACAGGCACCCCAAACTTTACGGCTGCTCTGTTGCCAAGAACCTCCGCTTCGGTACACCTTCAATATCCCAGGAAAGAGAAAAATGGATAAAGAAATGGTGGTACTTGGCACAATGGAATATCACTCAGCCATGAAATCAATGTCATAAGGCTAGTTAGCAGCATGATGAGTGGATTTAGGTACGATGATTCTAAGTGAAATAAGTCACACAGAAAAAGACACTTATCCTAAGATATCGCTTATAGAGGGAATGTCAAAATCGCTACACTTGAACTGAATTACAAAACAGAACAGAGTCACACCTTTAGAAGACACACTATGGCTGCTTAACGGGAAAGGTGAGGTGGGGTGATGCATAAAACAAGGGTTTCAAATTAGCTCAGAGACCGCTCCATAAGCCAAATATGTAATAGACAAGGCCTACTCCCTGCTCAGTGAACTGGACTCAACACACCCTAGTCACCACACAAGAATATATCTGACTAGTAAGAATCTGAAAACCTATGTATCGATATCTCTCTGCAAGTGAATCAAGAGGGTGTAAAGCGGCATCAACACAGCAGGGAAAAGCAGCCAAGCCCGATTCTAAACATAAATTACTTTAAAAAACCCACAAAACAAAGACAGTGAAAGAGAGAGAAATTCTTACAAAATCCGTTCAGGGTCTATGATGCAACCTGGATTGACCATATCTAGACCCACAGCTGGATGAGACATAAGGCTGGACACTCTTGGGGCTGAGAGGATTGGTGAGGTTGGGTGAGCAAACGCAGATACTTTAAAGTAACACTGCGGGGAACACACCCCATGGGAATCAAATCTCCAGGTACAAGGGCATCTTCCTACATTAAAACATGCATGGGAAACCCAGAAGATGGTATGCCATGAGATCGGGAAAGGTTTCTAAAATGCACCTCATTTCTCCTCTCCTTGTGCATGGGTTCACCATTCCAGCTGCTTGACTAACCATCTCCCTACTTGGAGAATCAGCACCTTTAACCTCCTGATTGTACAGGTTGCAATTTGTCCTGAGGATGAACGTGAAGACGGGGAACCAACGAGAGACGAGCCCTAGGTGTTGGGACAGGCATAGGTCACTCCATTTTCCCATCAGGAAGAAGAATGAACCACAGGCTCAGCCTGCCCCCCAGAACCAAAATAGGGCCTGAAGCAATCCTGCGCTTTTGCAGCCAGCTCACAAAAAAGCGAGGAGACAAATGGAGCTCAGGGGCACTGCAATTCACAAACGTGCAGAGTTATAAATGAGAACTCTCGTCCACAAATATATTGAAGGAAGGCAACGAAGAGGATTTGAAAGCAAGGCAGATTTGCAGGAAACAGATTTCAGGAGGTAGATTCGACTCGCCTTTAAAGCACATGAAAAGCGGCAAAACGTTGACAATGATGCCCTTGGCCAAAAAGGGCGTATGCGTTTTTTCCTGAATATATTCAGGAAAAAACGCATACGCCCTTTTTGGCCAACCAAGGAAGCTGGAAGGGCAAATCAGCGCTACAAAGAAGTCTCGCTTGCCCTCGGTCAAAAGGGCCATGCTGAACAAAGTGTAAAAACCAGAAAAGCAGGACAGGCCATGGAGACATGGGAGCCTTGCTACGCTGATGGGCGGGATGTAAATTGCCAACAGGCACTCTGGAGATGAGTACGGTGTGTCCTGAAACAAGTAATAAACACAGCGTTGAGAGCATAGGGCACTTCCACTCATGGGCG
Organism: Eubalaena glacialis; assembly: GCF_028564815.1. Taxonomy (NCBI): domain Eukaryota; kingdom Metazoa; phylum Chordata; class Mammalia; order Artiodactyla; family Balaenidae; genus Eubalaena; species Eubalaena glacialis. The sequence continues at coordinate 370,532 of NW_026871231.1, read as the reverse complement.
TATAAATTGGGAAAACTAAAAATCAACAAGACACAGGCACCCCAAACTTTACGGCTGCTCTGTTTACAAGACCCTCCGCTTCGGTACACCTTCAATATCCCAGGAAAGAGAAAAATGGATAAAGAACTGGTGGTACTTGGCACAATGCAATATCACTCAGCCATGAAATCAATGTCATAAGGCTAGTTAGCAGCATGATGAGTGGATTTAGGTACGATGATTCTAAGTGAAATAAGTCACACAGAAAAAGACACTTATCCTAAGATATCGCTTATAGAGGGAATGTCAAAATCGCTACACTTGAACTGAATTACAAAACAGAACAGAGGCACACCTTTAGAAGACACACTATGGCTGCTTAACCGGAAAGGTGAGGTGGGGTGATGCATAAAACAAGGGTTTGAAATTAGCTCAGACACCGCTCCATAAGCCAAATATGTAATAGACAAGGCCTACTCCCTGCTCAGTGAACTGGACTCAACACCCCCTGGTCACCGCACAAGAATATATCTGACTAGTATGAATCTGAAAACCTATGTATTGATATCTCTCTGCAAGTGAATCAAGAGGGTGTAAAGCGGCATAAACACAGTAGGGAAAAGCAGCCAAACCCCATTCTAAACATACATTACTTTAAAAAACCCACAAAGCAAAGACAGTGAAAGAGAGAGAAATTCTTACAAAATCCGTTCAGGGTCTCTGATGCAACCTGGATTGACCATATGTAGACCCACAGCTGGATGAGACATAAGGCTGGACACTCTTGGGGCTGAGAGGATTGGTGAGGTTGGGTGAGCAAATGCAGATACTTTAAAGTAATACCGCGGGGTACCCACCCCATGGGTCTCAAATCTCCAGGTACAAGGGAATCTTCCTACATCAAAACATGCATGGGAAAACCAGAATATGGTATGCCGTGAGATCGGGAAAGGTTTCTAAAACGCACCTCATTTCTCTTCTCCTTGTGCTCGGGTTCGCCATTCCAGCCGCTTGACTAACCATCTCCCTACTTGGAGAATCAGCACCTTTAACCTCCTGTTTCGTCCAGGTTGCAATTTGTCCTGAGGATGAACGGGAAGATGGGGAACCAACGAGAGACTAGCCCTAGGTGTTGGGACAGGCACAGGTCACTCCATTTTCCCATCAGGAAGAAGAATGAACCACAGGCTCAGCCTGCCCCCCAGAACCAAAATAGGGCCTGAAGCAATCCTGCGCTTTTGCGGCCAGCTCCCAAAAAAGCGAGGAGACAAATGGAGCTCAGGGGCACTGCAATTCACAAACGTGCAGAGTTATAAATGAGAACACTCGTCCACAAATATATTGAGGGAAGGCAACGAAGAGGATTTGAAAGCAAGGCAGATTTGCAGGAAACAGATTTCAGGAGGTAGATTCGACTCGCCTTTAAAGCACATGAAAAGCGGCAAAACGTTGACAATGATGCCCTTGGCCAAAAAGGGCGTATGCGTTTTTTCCTGAATATATTCAGGAAAAACGCATACGCCCTTTTTGGCCAACCAAGCAAGCCGGAAGTGCAAATCAACGCTACAAAGAAGTCTCGCTTGCCCTCGGTCAAAAGGGCCATGCTGAACAAAGTGTAAAAACCAGAAAAGCAGGACAGGCCATGGAGACATGGCAGCCTTACTACGCTGATGGGCGGGATGTAAATTGCCAACAGGCACTCTGGAGAAGGGTACGGTGTGTCCTGAAACAAGTAATAAACACAGCGTAGAGAGCATAGGGCACTTCCACTCATGGGTGTATAAATTGGGAAAACTAAAAATCAACAAGACACAGGCACCCCAAACTTTACGGCTGCTCTGTTGCCAAGAACCTCCGCTTCGGTACACCTTCAATATCCCAGGAAAGAGAAAAATGGATAAAGAAATGGTGGTACTTGGCACAATGGAATATCACTCAGCCATGAAATCAATGTCATAAGGCTAGTTAGCAGCATGATGAGTGGATTTAGGTACGATGATTCTAAGTGAAATAAGTCACACAGAAAAAGACACTTATCCTAAGATATCGCTTATAGAGGGAATGTCAAAATCGCTACACTTGAACTGAATTACAAAACAGAACAGAGTCACACCTTTAGAAGACACACTATGGCTGCTTAACGGGAAAGGTGAGGTGGGGTGATGCATAAAACAAGGGTTTCACATTAGCTCAGAGACCGCTCCATAAGCCAAATATGTAATAGACAAGGCCTACTCCCTGCTCAGTGAACTGGACTCAACACACCCTAGTCACCACACAAGAATATATCTGACTAGTAAGAATCTGAAAACCTATGTATCGATATCTCTCTGCAAGTGAATCAAGAGGGTGTAAAGCGGCATCAACACAGCAGGGAAAAGCAGCCAAGCCCGATTCTAAACATAAATTACTTTAAAAAACCCACAAAACAAAGACAGTGAAAGAGAGAGAAATTCTTACAAAATCCGTTCAGGGTCTATGATGCAACCTGGATTGACCATATCTAGACCCACAGCTGGATGAGACATAAGGCTGGACACTCTTGGGGCTGAGAGGATTGGTGAGGTTGGGTGAGCAAACGCAGATACTTTAAAGTAACACTGCGGGGAACACACCCCATGGGTCTCAAATCTCCAGGTACAAGGGCATCTTCCTACATCAAAACATGCATGGGAAACCCAGAAGATGGTATGCCATGAGATCGGGAAAGGTTTCTAAAATGAACCTCATTTCTCCTCTCCTTGTGCACGGGTTCACCATTCCAGCTGCTTGACTAACCATCTCCCTACTTTGAGAATCAGCACCTTTAACCTCCTGATTGTACAGGTTGCAATTTGTCCTGAGGATGAACGTGAAGACGGGGAACCAACGAGAGACGAGCCCTAGGTGTGGGGACAGGCATAGGTCACTCCATTTTCCCATCAGGAAGAAGCATGAACCACAGGCTCAGCCTGCCCCCCAGAACCAAAATAGGGCCTGAAGCAATCCTGCGCTTTTGCGGCCAGCTCCCAAAAAAGCGAGGAGACAAATGGAGCTCAGGGGCACTGCAATTCACAAACGTGCAGAGTTATAAATGAGAACTCTCGTCCACAAATATATTGAAGGAAGGCAACGAAGAGGATTTGAAAGCAAGGCAGATTTGCAGGAAACAGATTTCAGGAGGTAGATTCGACTCGCCTTTAAAGCACATGAAAAGCGGCAAAACGTTGACAATGATGCCCTTGGCCAAAAAGGGCGTATGCGTTTTTTCCTGAATATATTCAGGAAAAAACGCATACGCCCTTTTTGGCCAACCAAGCAAGCCAGAAGGGCAAATCAGCGCTACAAAGAAGTCTCGCTTGCCCTCGGTCAAAAGGGCCATGCTGAACAAAGTGTAAAAACCAGAAAAGCAGGACAGGCCATGGAGACATGGGAGCCTTGCTACGCTAATGGGCGGGATGTAAATTGCCAACAGGCACTCTGGAGATGAGTACGGTGTGTCCTGAAAGAAGTAATAAACACAGCGTTGAGAGCATAGGGCACTTCCACTCATGGGCGTATAAATTGGGAAAACTAAAAATCAACAAGACACAGGCACCCCAAACTTTACGGCTGCTCTGTTGCCAAGAACCTCCGCTTCGGTACACCTTCAATATCCCAGGAAAGAGAAAAATGGATAAAGAACTGGTGGTACTTGGCACAATGCAATATCACTCAGCCATGAAATCAATGTCATAAGGCTAGTTAGCAGCATGATGAGTGGATTTAGGTACGATGATTCTAAGTGAAATAAGTCACACAGAAAAAGGCACTTATCCTAAGATATCGCTTATAGAGGGAATGTCAAAATCGCTACACTTGAACTGAATTACAAAACAGAACAGAGGCACACCTTTAGAAGACACACTATGGCTGCTTAACCGGAAAGGTGAGGTGGGGTGATGCATAAAACAAGGGTTTGAAATTAGCTCAGACACCGCTCCATAAGCCAAATATGTAATAGACAAGGCCTACTCCCTGCTCAGTGAACTGGACTCAACACCCCCTGGTCACCGCACAAGAATATATCTGACTAGTATGAATCTGAAAACCTATGTATTGATATCTCTCTGCAAGTGAATCAAGAGGGTGTAAAGCGGCATAAACACAGCAGGGAAAAGCAGCCAAACCCCATTCTAAACATACATTACTTTAAAAAACCCACAAAGCAAAGACAGTGAAAGAGAGAGAAATTCTTACAAAATCCGTTCAGGGTCTCTGATGCAACCTGGATTGACCATATCTAGACCCACAGCTGGATGAGACATAAGGCTGGACACTCTTGGGGCTGAGAGGATTGGTGAGGTTGGGTGAGCAAATGCAGATACTTTAAAGTAATACCGCGGGGTACCCACCCCATGGGTCTCAAATCTCCAGGTACAAGGGAATCTTCCTACATCAAAACATGCATGGGAAACCCAGAATATGGTATGCCGTGAGATCGGGAAAGGTTTCTAAAACGCACCTCATTTCTCCTCTCCTTGTGCTCGGGTTCGCCATTCCAGCCGCTTGACTAACCATCTCCCTACTTGGAGAATCAGCACCTTTAACCTCCTGTTTCGTCCAGGTTGCAATTTGTCCTGAGGATGAACGGGAAGATGGGGAACCAACGAGAGACTAGCCCTAGGTGTTGGGACAGGCACAGGTCACTCCATTTTCCCATCAGGAAGAAGAATGAACCACAGGCTCAGCCTGCCCCCCAGAACCAAAATAGGGCCTGAAGCAATCCTGCGCTTTTGCGGCCAGCTCCCAAAAAAGCGAGGAGACAAATGGAGCTCAGGGGCACTGCAATTCACAAACGTGCAGAGTTATAAATGAGAACACTCGTCCACAAATATATTGAGGGAAGGCAACGAAGAGGATTTGAAAGCAAGGCAGATTTGCAGGAAACAGATTTCAGGAGGTAGATTCGACTCGCCTTTAAAGCACATGAAAAGCGGCAAAACGTTGACAATGATGCCCTTGGCCAAAAAGGGCGTATGCGTTTTTTCCTGAATATATTCAGGAAAAAACGCATACGCCCTTTTTGGCCAACCAAGCAAGCCGGAAGTGCAAATCAACGCTACAAAGAAGTCTCGCTTGCCCTCGGTCAAAAGGGCCATGCTGAACAAAGTGTAAAAACCAGAAAAGCAGGACAGGCCATGGAGACATGGCAGCCTTACTACGCTGATGGGCGGGATGTAAATTGCCAACAGGCACTCTGGAGAAGGGTACGGTGTGTCCTGAAACAAGTAATAAACACAGCGTAGAGAGCATAGGGCACTTCCACTCATGGGTGTATAAATTGGGAAAACTAAAAATCAACAAGACACAGGCACCCCAAACTTTACGGCTGCTCTGTTGCCAAGAACCTCCGCTTCGGTACACCTTCAATATCCCAGGAAAGAGAAAAATGGATAAAGAAATGGTGGTACTTGGCACAATGGAATATCACTCAGCCATGAAATCAATGTCATAAGGCTAGTTAGCAGCATGATGAGTGGATTTAGGTACGATGATTCTAAGTGAAATAAGTCACACAGAAAAAGACACTTATCCTAAGATATCGCTTATAGAGGGAATGTCAAAATCGCTACACTTGAACTGAATTACAAAACAGAACAGAGTCACACCTTTAGAAGACACACTATGGCTGCTTAACGGGAAAGGTGAGGTGGGGTGATGCATAAAACAAGGGTTTCACATTAGCTCAGAGACCGCTCCATAAGCCAAATATGTAATAGACAAGGCCTACTCCCTGCTCAGTGAACTGGACTCAACACACCCTAGTCACCACACAAGAATATATCTGACTAGTAAGAATCTGAAAACCTATGTATCGATATCTCTCTGCAAGTGAATCAAGAGGGTGTAAAGCGGCATCAACACAGCAGGGAAAAGCAGCCAAGCCCGATTCTAAACATAAATTACTTTAAAAAACCCACAAAACAAAGACAGTGAAAGAGAGAGAAATTCTTACAAAATCCGTTCAGGGTCTATGATGCAACCTGGATTGACCATATCTAGACCCACAGCTGGATGAGACATAAGGCTGGACACTCTTGGGGCTGAGAGGATTGGTGAGGTTGGGTGAGCAAACGCAGATACTTTAAAGTAACACTGCGGGGAACACACCCCATGGGTCTCAAATCTCCAGGTACAAGGGCATCTTCCTACATCAAAACATGCATGGGAAACCCAGAAGATGGTATGCCATGAGATCGGGAAAGGTTTCTAAAATGAACCTCATTTCTCCTCTCCTTGTGCACGGGTTCACCATTCCAGCTGCTTGACTAACCATCTCCCTACTTTGAGAATCAGCACCTATAACCTCCTGATTGTACAGGTTGCAATTTGTCCTGAGGATGAACGTGAAGACGGGGAACCAACGAGAGACGAGCCCTAGGTGTGGGGACAGGCATAGGTCACTCCATTTTCCCATCAGGAAGAAGCATGAACCACAGGCTCAGCCTGCCCCCCAGAACCAAAATAGGGCCTGAAGCAATCCTGCGCTTTTGCGGCCAGCTCCCAAAAAAGCGAGGAGACAAATGGAGCTCAGGGGCACTGCAATTCACAAACGTGCAGAGTTATAAATGAGAACTCTCGTCCACAAATATATTGAAGGAAGGCAACGAAGAGGATTTGAAAGCAAGGCAGATTTGCAGGAAACAGATTTCAGGAGGTAGATTCGACTCGCCTTTAAAGCACATGAAAAGCGGCAAAACGTTGACAATGATGCCCTTGGCCAAAAAGGGCGTATGCGTTTTTTCCTGAATATATTCAGGAAAAAACGCATACGCCCTTTTTGGCCAACCAAGCAAGCCAGAAGGGCAAATCAGCGCTACAAAGAAGTCTCGCTTGCCCTCGGTCAAAAGGGCCATGCTGAACAAAGTGTAAAAACCAGAAAAGCAGGACAGGCCATGGAGACATGGGAGCCTTGCTACGCTAATGGGCGGGATGTAAATTGCCAACAGGCACTCTGGAGATGAGTACGGTGTGTCCTGAAAGAAGTAATAAACACAGCGTTGAGAGCATAGGGCACTTCCACTCATGGGCGTATAAATTGGGAAAACTAAAAATCAACAAGACACAGGCACCCCAAACTTTACGGCTGCTCTGTTTACAAGAACCTCCGCTTCGGTACACCTTCAATATCCCAGGAAAGAGAAAAATGGATAAAGAACTGGTGGTACTTGGCACAATGCAATATCACTCAGCCATGAAATCAATGTCATAAGGCTAGTTAGCAGCATGATGAGTGGATTTAGGTACGATGATTCTAAGTGAAATAAGTCACACAGAAAAAGGCACTTATCCTAAGATATCGCTTATAGAGGGAATGTCAAAATCGCTACACTTGAACTGAATTACAAAACAGAACAGAGGCACACCTTTAGAAGACACACTATGGCTGCTTAACCGGAAAGGTGAGGTGGGGTGATGCATAAAACAAGGGTTTGAAATTAGCTCAGACACCGCTCCATAAGCCAAATATGTAATAGACAAGGCCTACTCCCTGCTCAGTGAACTGGACTCAACACCCCCTGGTCACCGCACAAGAATATATCTGACTAGTATGAATCTGAAAACCTATGTATTGATATCTCTCTGCAAGTGAATCAAGAGGGTGTAAAGCGGTATAAACACAGCAGGGAAAAGCAGCCAAACCCCATTCTAAACATACATTACTTTAAAAAACCCACAAAGCAAAGACAGTGAAAGAGAGAGAAATTCTTACAAAATCCGTTCAGGGTCTCTGATGCAACCTGGATTGACCATATCTAGACCCACAGCTGGATGAGACATAAGGCTGGACACTCTTGGGGCTGAGAGGATTGGTGAGGTTGGGTGAGCAAATGCAGATACTTTAAAGTAATACCCCGGGGTACCCACCCCATGGGTCTCAAATCTCCAGGTACAAGGGAATCTTCCTACATCAAAACATGCATGGGAAACCCAGAATATGGTATGCCGTGAGATCAGGAAAGGTTTCTAAAACGCACCTCATTTCTCCTCTCCTTGTGCTCGGGTTCGCCATTCCAGCCGCTTGACTAACCATCTCCCTACTTGGAGAATCAGCACCTTTAACCTCCTGTTTCGTCCAGGTTGCAATTTGTCCTGAGGATGAACGGGAAGATGGGGAACCAACGAGAGACTAGCCCTAGGTGTTGGGACAGGCACAGGTCACTCCATTTTCCCATCAGGAAGAAGAATGAACCACAGGCTCAGCCTGCCCCCCAGAACCAAAATAGGGCCTGAAGCAATCCTGCGCTTTTGCGGCCAGCTCCCAAAAAAGCGAGGAGACAAATGGAGCTCAGGGGCACTGCAATTCACAAACGTGCAGAGTTATAAATGAGAACACTCGTCCACAAATATATTGAGGGAAGGCAACGAAGAGGATTTGAAAGCAAGGCAGATTTGCAGGAAACAGATTTCAGGAGGTAGATTCGACTCGCCTTTAAAGCACATGAAAAGCGGCAAAACGTTGACAATGATGCCCTTGGCCAAAAAGGGCGTATGCGTTTTTTCCTGAATATATTCAGGAAAAAACGCATACGCCCTTTTTGGCCAACCAAGCAAGCCGGAAGTGCAAATCAACGCTACAAAGAAGTCTCGCTTGCCCTCGGTCAAAAGGGCCATGCTGAACAAAGTGTAAAAACCAGAAAAGCAGGACAGGCCATGGAGACATGGCAGCCTTACTACGCTGATGGGCGGGATGTAAATTGCCAACAGGCACTCTGGAGAAGGGTACGGTGTGTCCTGAAACAAGTAATAAACACAGCGTAGAGAGCATAGGGCACTTCCACTCATGGGTGTATAAATTGGGAAAACTAAAAATCAACAAGACACAGGCACCCCAAACTTTACGGCTGCTCTGTTGCCAAGAACCTCCGCTTCGGTACACCTTCAATATCCCAGGAAAGAGAAAAATGGATAAAGAACTGGTGGTACTTGGCACAATGCAATATCACTCAGCCATGAAATCAATGTCATAAGGCTAGTTAGCAGCATGATGAGTGGATTTAGGTACGATGATTCTAAGTGAAATAAGTCACACAGAAAAAGACACTTATCCTAAGATATCGCTTATAGAGGGAATGTCAAAATCGCTACACTTGAACTGAATTACAAAACAGAACAGAGGCACACCTTTAGAAGACACACTATGGCTGCTTAACCGGAAAGGTGAGGTGGGGTGATGCATAAAACAAGGGTTTGAAATTAGCTCAGACACCGCTCCATAAGCCAAATATGTAATAGACAAGGCCTACTCCCTGCTCAGTGAACTGGACTCAACACCCCCTGGTCACCGCACAAGAATATATCTGACTAGTATGAATCTGAAAACCTATGTATTGATATCTCTCTGCAAGTGAATCAAGAGGGTGTAAAGCGGCATAAACACAGCAGGGAAAAGCAGCCAAACCCCATTCTAAACATACATTACTTTAAAAAACCCACAAAGCAAAGACAGTGAAAGAGAGAGAAATTCTTACAAAATCCGTTCAGGGTCTCTGATGCAACCTGGATTGACCATATCTAGACCCACAGCTGGATGAGACATAAGGCTGGACACTCTTGGGGCTGAGAGGATTGGTGAGGTTGGGTGAGCAAATGCAGATACTTTAAAGTAATACCGCGGGGTACCCACCCCATGGGTCTCAAATCTCCAGGTACAAGGGAATCTTCCTACATCAAAACATGCATGGGAAACCCAGAATATGGTATGCCGTGAGATCGGGAAAGGTTTCTAAAACGCACCTCATTTCTCCTCTCCTTGTGCTCGGGTTCGCCATTCCAGCCGCTTGACTAACCATCTCCCTACTTGGAGAATCAGCACCTTTAACCTCCTGTTTCGTCCAGGTTGCAATTTGTCCTGAGGATGAACGGGAAGATGGGGAACCAACGAGAGACTAGCCCTAGGTGTTGGGACAGGCACAGGTCACTCCATTTTCCCATCAGGAAGAAGAATGAACCACAGGCTCAGCCTGCCCCCCAGAACCAAAATAGGGCCTGAAGCAATCCTGCGCTTTTGCGGCCAGCTCCCAAAAAAGCGAGGAGACAAATGGAGCTCAGGGGCACTGCAATTCACAAACGTGCAGAGTTATAAATGAGAACACTCGTCCACAAATATATTGAGGGAAGGCAACGAAGAGGATTTGAAAGCAAGGCAGATTTGCAGGAAACAGATTTCAGGAGGTAGATTCGACTCGCCTTTAAAGCACATGAAAAGCGGCAAAACGTTGACAATGATGCCCTTGGCCAAAAAGGGCGTATGCGTTTTTTCCTGAATATATTCAGGAAAAAACGCATACGCCCTTTTTGGCCAACCAAGCAAGCCGGAAGTGCAAATCAACGCTACAAAGAAGTCTCGCTTGCCCTCGGTCAAAAGGGCCATGCTGAACAAAGTGTAAAAACCAGAAAAGCAGGACAGGCCATGGAGACATGGCAGCCTTACTACGCTGATGGGCGGGATGTAAATTGCCAACAGGCACTCTGGAGAAGGGTACGGTGTGTCCTGAAACAAGTAATAAACACAGCGTAGAGAGTATAGGGCACTTCCACTCATGGGTGTATAAATTGGGAAAACTAAAAATCAACAAGACACAGGCACCCCAAACTTTACGGCTGCTCTGTTGCCAAGAACCTCCGCTTCGGTACACCTTCAATATCCCAGGAAAGAGAAAAATGGATAAAGAAATGGTGGTACTTGGCACAATGGAATATCACTCAGCCATGAAATCAATGTCATAAGGCTAGTTAGCAGCATGATGAGTGGATTTAGGTACGATGATTCTAAGTGAAATAAGTCACACAGAAAAAGACACTTATCCTAAGATATCGCTTATAGAGGGAATGTCAAAATCGCTACACTTGAACTGAATTACAAAACAGAACAGAGTCACACCTTTAGAAGACACACTATGGCTGCTTAACGGGAAAGGTGAGGTGGGGTGATGCATAAAACAAGGGTTTCACATTAGCTCAGAGACCGCTCCATAAGCCAAATATGTAATAGACAAGGCCTACTCCCTGCTCAGTGAACTGGACTCAACACACCCTAGTCACCACACAAGAATATATCTGACTAGTAAGAATCTGAAAACCTATGTATCGATATCTCTCTGCAAGTGAATCAAGAGGGTGTAAAGCGGCATCAACACAGCAGGGAAAAGCAGCCAAGCCCGATTCTAAACATAAATTACTTTAAAAAACCCACAAAACAAAGACAGTGAAAGAGAGAGAAATTCTTACAAAATCCGTTCAGGGTCTCTGATGCAACCTGGATTGACCATATCTAGACCCACAGCTGGATGAGACATAAGGCTGGACACTCTTGGGGCTGAGAGGATTGGTGAGGTTGGGTGAGCAAACGCAGATACTTTAAAGTAACACTGCGGGGAACACACCCCATGGGTCTCAAATCTCCAGGTACAAGGGCATCTTCCTACATCAAAACATGCATGGGAAACCCAGAAGATGGTATGCCATGAGATCGGGAAAGGTTTCTAAAATGCACCTCATTTCTCCTCTCCTTGTGCACGGGTTCACCATTCCAGCTGCTTGACTAACCATCTCCCTACTTTGAGAATCAGCACCTTTAACCTCCTGATTGTACAGGTTGCAATTTGTCCTGAGGATGAACGTGAAGACGGGGAACCAACGAGAGACGAGCCCTAGGTGTGGGGACAGGCATAGGTCACTCCATTTTCCCATCAGGAAGAAGCATGAACCACAGGCTCAGCCTGCCCCCCAGAACCAAAATAGGGCCTGAAGCAATCCTGCGCTTTTGCGGCCAGCTCCCAAAAAAGCGAGGAGACAAATGGAGCTCAGGGGCACTGCAATTCACAAACGTGCAGAGTTATAAATGAGAACTCTCGTCCACAAATATATTGAAGGAAGGCAACGAAGAGGATTTGAAAGCAAGGCAGATTTGCAGGAAACAGATTTCAGGAGGTAGATTCGACTCGCCTTTAAAGCACATGAAAAGCGGCAAAACGTTGACAATGATGCCCTTGGCCAAAAAGGGCGTATGCGTTTTTTCCTGAATATATTCAGGAAAAAACGCATACGCCCTTTTTGGCCAACCAAGCAAGCCAGAAGGGCAAATCAGCGCTACAAAGAAGTCTCGCTTGCCCTCGGTCAAAAGGGCCATGCTGAACAAAGTGTAAAAACCAGAAAAGCAGGACAGGCCATGGAGACATGGGAGCCTTGCTACGCTAATGGGCGGGATGTAAATTGCCAACAGGCACTCTGGAGATGAGTACGGTGTGTCCTGAAAGAAGTAATAAACACAGCGTTGAGAGCATAGGGCACTTCCACTCATGGGCGTATAAATTGGGAAAACTAAAAATCAACAAGACACAGGCACCCCAAACTTTACGGCTGCTCTGTTTACAAGAACCTCCGCTTCGGTACACCTTCAATATCCCAGGAAAGAGAAAAATGGATAAAGAACTGGTGGTACTTGGCACAATGCAATATCACTCAGCCATGAAATCAATGTCATAAGGCTAGTTAGCAGCATGATGAGTGGATTTAGGTACGATGATTCTAAGTGAAATAAGTCACACAGAAAAAGGCACTTATCCTAAGATATCGCTTATAGAGGGAATGTCAAAATCGCTACACTTGAACTGAATTACAAAACAGAACAGAGGCACACCTTTAGAAGACACACTATGGCTGCTTAACCGGAAAGGTGAGGTGGGGTGATGCATAAAACAAGGGTTTGAAATTAGCTCAGACACCGCTCCATAAGCCAAATATGTAATAGACAAGGCCTACTCCCTGCTCAGTGAACTGGACTCAACACCCCCTGGTCACCGCACAAGAATATATCTGACTAGTATGAATCTGAAAACCTATGTATTGATATCTCTCTGCAAGTGAATCAAGAGGGTGTAAAGCGGCATAAACACAGCAGGGAAAAGCAGCCAAACCCCATTCTAAACATACATTACTTTAAAAAACCCACAAAGCAAAGACAGTGAAAGAGAGAGAAATTCTTACAAAATCCGTTCAGGGTCTCTGATGCAACCTGGATTGACCATATCTAGACCCACAGCTGGATGAGACATAAGGCTGGACACTCTTGGGGCTGAGAGGATTGGTGAGGTTGGGTGAGCAAATGCAGATACTTTAAAGTAATACCCCGGGGTACCCACCCCATGGGTCTCAAATCTCCAGGTACAAGGGAATCTTCCTACATCAAAACATGCATGGGAAACCCAGAATATGGTATGCCGTGAGATCGGGAAAGGTTTCTAAAACGCACCTCATTTCTCCTCTCCTTGTGCTCGGGTTCGCCATTCCAGCCGCTTGACTAACCATCTCCCTACTTGGAGAATCAGCACCTTTAACCTCCTGTTTCGTCCAGGTTGCAATTTGTACTGAGGATGAACGGGAAGATGGGGAACCAACGAGAGACTAGCCCTAGGTGTTGGGACAGGCACAGGTCACTCCATTTTCCCATCAGGAAGAAGAATGAACCACAGGCTCAGCCTGCCCCCCAGAACCAAAATAGGGCCTGAAGCAATCCTGCGCTTTTGCGGCCAGCTCCCAAAAAAGCGAGGAGACAAATGGAGCTCAGGGGCACTGCAATTCACAAACGTGCAGAGTTATAAATGAGAACACTCGTCCACAAATATATTGAGGGAAGGCAACGAAGAGGATTTGAAAGCAAGGCAGATTTGCAGGAAACAGATTTCAGGAGGTAGATTCGACTCGCCTTTAAAGCACATGAAAAGCGGCAAAACGTTGACAATGATGCCCTTGGCCAAAAAGGGCGTATGCGTTTTTTCCTGAATATATTCAGGAAAAAACGCATACGCCCTTTTTGGCCAACCAAGCAAGCCGGAAGTGCAAATCAACGCTACAAAGAAGTCTCGCTTGCCCTCGGTCAAAAGGGCCATGCTGAACAAAGTGTAAAAACCAGAAAAGCAGGACAGGCCATGGAGACATGGCAGCCTTACTACGCTGATGGGCGGGATGTAAATTGCCAACAGGCACTCTGGAGAAGGGTACGGTGTGTCCTGAAACAAGTAATAAACACAGCGTAGAGAGCATAGGGCACTTCCACTCATGGGTGTATAAATTGGGAAAACTAAAAATCAACAAGACACAGGCACCCCAAACTTTACGGCTGCTCTGTTGCCAAGAACCTCCGCTTCGGTACACCTTCAACATCCCAGGAAAGAGAAAAATGGATAAAGAAATGGTGGTACTTGGCACAATGGAATATCACTCAGCCATGAAATCAATGTCATAAGGCTAGTTAGCAGCATGATGAGTGGATTTAGGTACGATGATTCTAAGTGAAATAAGTCACACAGAAAAAGACACTTATCCTAAGATATCGCTTATAGAGGGAATGTCAAAATCGCTACACTTGAACTGAATTACAAAACAGAACAGAGTCACACCTTTAGAAGACACACTATGGCTGCTTAACGGGAAAGGTGAGGTGGGGTGATGCATAAAACAAGGGTTTCACATTAGCTCAGAGACCGCTCCATAAGCCAAATATGTAATAGACAAGGCCTACTCCCTGCTCAGTGAACTGGACTCAACACACCCTAGTCACCACACAAGAATATATCTGACTAGTAAGAATCTGAAAACCTATGTATCGATATCTCTCTGCAAGTGAATCAAGAGGGTGTAAAGCGGCATCAACACAGCAGGGAAAAGCAGCCAAGCCCGATTCTAAACATAAATTACTTTAAAAAACCCACAAAACAAAGACAATGAAAGAGAGAGAAATTCTTACAAAATCCGTTCAGGGTCTATGATGCAACCTGGATTGACCATATCTAGACCCACAGCTGGATGAGACATAAGGCTGGACACTCTTGGGGCTGAGAGGATTGGTGAGGTTGGGTGAGCAAACGCAGATACTTTAAAGTAACACTGCGGGGAACACACCCCATGGGTATCAAATCTCCAGGTACAAGGGCATCTTCCTACATCAAAACATGCATGGGAAACCCAGAAGATGGTATGCCATGAGATCGGGAAAGGTTTCTAAAATGCACCTCATTTCTCCTCTCCTTGTGCACGGGTTCACCATTCCAGCTGCTTGACTAACCATCTCCCTACTTGGAGAATCAGCGCCTATAACCTCCTGATTGTACAGGTTGCAATTTGTCCTGAGGATGAACGTGAAGACGGGGAACCAACGAGAGACGAGCCCTAGGTGTAGGGACAGGCATAGGTCACTCCATTTTCCCATCAGGAAGAAGAATGAACCACAGGCTCAGCCTGCCCCCCAGAACCAAAATAGGGCCTGAAGTAATCCTGCGCTTTTGCGGCCAGCTCCCAAAAAAGCGAGGAGACAAATGGAGCTCAGGGGCACTGCAATTCACAAACGTGCAGAGTTATAAATGAGAACTCTCGTCCACAAATATATTGAAGGAAGGCAACGAAGAGGATTTGAAAGCAAGGCAGATTTGCAGGAAACAGATTTCAGGAGGTAGATTCGACTCGCCTTTAAAGCACATGAAAAGCGGCAAAACGTTGACAATGATGCCCTTGGCCAGAAAGGGCCTATGCGTTTTTTCCT
This sequence comes from Eubalaena glacialis, assembly GCF_028564815.1. NCBI lineage: Eukaryota > Metazoa > Chordata > Mammalia > Artiodactyla > Balaenidae > Eubalaena > Eubalaena glacialis. Next base: position 354,991 of record NW_026871231.1, on the reverse strand, counting down.
GAATATATTCAGGAAAAAACGCATACGCCCTTTTTGGCCAACCAAGCAAGCCGGAAGGGCAAATCAACGTTACAAAGAAGTCTCGCTTGCCCTCGGTCAAAAGGGCCATGCTGAACAAAGTGTAAAAACCAGAAAAGCAGGACAGGCCATGGAGACATGGGAGCCTTGCTATGCTAATGGGCGGGATGTAAATTGCCAACAGGCACTCTGGAGATGAGTACGGTGTGTCCTGAAACAAGTAATAAACACAGCGTTGAGAGCATAGGGCACTTCCACTCATGGGCGTATAAATTGGGAAAACTAAAAATCAACAAGACACAGGCACCCCAAACTTTACGGCTGCTCTGTTTACAAGAACCTCCGCTTCGGTACACCTTCAATATCCCAGGAAAGAGAAAAATGGATAAAGAACTGGTGGTACTTGGCACAATGCAATATCACTCAGCCATGAAATCAATGTCATAAGGCTAGTTAGCAGCATGATGAGTGGATTTAGGTACGATGATTCTAAGTGAAATAAGTCACACAGAAAAAGGCACTTATCCTAAGATATCGCTTATAGAGGGAATGTGAAAATTGCTACACTTGAACTGAATTACAAAACAGAACAGAGGCACACCTTTAGAAGACACACTATGGCTGCTTAACGGGAAAGGTGAGGTGGGGTGATGCATAAAACAAGGGTTGGAAATTAGCTCAGACACCGCTCCATAAGCCAAATATGTAATAGACAAGGCCTACTCCCTGCTCAGTGAACTGGACTCAACACCCCCTGGTCACCGCACAAGAATATATCTGACTAGTATGAATCTGAAAACCTATGTATTGATATCTCTCTGCAAGTGAATCAAGAGGGTGTAAAGCGGCATAAACACAGCAGGGAAAAGCAGCCAAACCCCATTCTAAACATACATTACTTTAAAAAACCCACAAAGCAAAGACAGTGAAAGAGAGAGAAATTCTTACAAAATCCGTTCAGGGTCTCTGATGCAACCTGGATTGACCATATCTAGACCCACAGCTGGATGAGACATAAGGCTGGACACTCTTGGGGCTGAGAGGATTGGTGAGGTTGGGTGAGCAAATGCAGATACTTTAAAGTAATACCGCGGGGTACCCACCCCATGGGTCTCAAATCTCCAGGTACAAGGGAATCTTCCTACATCAAAACATGCATGGGAAACCCAGAAGATGGTATGCCAGGATATCGTGAAAGGTTTCTAAAACGCACCTCATTTCTCCTCTCCTTGTGCTCGGGTTCGCCATTCCAGCCGCTTGACTAACCATCTCCCTACTGGGAGAATCAGCACCTTTAACCTCCTGTTTCGTCCAGGTTGCAATTTGTCCTGAGGATGAACGGGAAGACGGGGAACCAACGAGAGACTAGCCCTAGGTGTTGGGACAGGCATAGGTCACTCCATTTTCCCATCAGGAAGAAGAATGAACCACAGGCTCAGCCTGCCCCCCAGAACCAAAATAGGGCCTGAAGCAATCCTGCGCTTTTGCGGCCAGCTCCCAAAAAAGCGAGGAGACAAATGGAGCTCAGGGGCATTGCAATTCACAAACGTGCAGAGTTATAAATGAGAACTCTCGTCCACAAATATATTGAGGGAAGGCAACGAAGAGGATTTGAAAGCAAGGCAGATTTGCAGGAAACAGATTTCAGGAGGTAGATTCGACTCGCCTTTAAAGCACATGAAAAGCGGCAAAACGTTGACAATGATGCCCTTGGCCAAAAAGGGCGTATGCGTTTTTTCCTGAATATATTCAGGAAAAAACGCATACGCCCTTTTTGGCCAACCAAGCAAGCCGGAAGTGCAAATCAACGCTACAAAGAAGTCTCGCTTGCCCTCAGTCAAAAGGGCCATGCTGAACAAAGTGTAAAAACCAGAAAATCAGGACAGGCCATGGAGACATGGCAGCCTTACTACGCTGATGGCGGGATGTAAATTGCCAACAGGCACTCTGGAGAAGAGTACAGTGTGTCCTGAAACAAGTAATAAACACAGCGTAGAGAGCATAGGGCACTTCCACTCATGGGTGTATAAATGGGGAAAACTAAAAATCAACAAGACACAGGCACCCTAAAGTTTACGGCTGCTCTGTTTCCAAGAACCTCCGCTTCGGTACACCTTCAATATTCCAGGAAAGAGAAAAATGGATAAAGAAATGGTGGGACTTGGCACAATGGAATATCACTCAGCCATGAAATCAATGTCATAAGGCTAGTTAGCAGCATGATGAGTGGATTTAGGTATGATGATTCTAAGTGAAATAAGTCACACAGAAAAAGACACTTATCCTAAGATATCGCTTATAGAGGGAATGTCAAAATCGCTACACTTGAACTGAATTACAAAACAGAACAGAGTCACACCTTTAGAAGACACACTATGGCTGCTTATCGGGAAAGGTGAGGTGGGGTGATGCATAAAACAAGGGTTTCAAATTAGCTCAGAGACCGCTCCATAAGCCAAATATGTAATAGACAAGGCCTACTCCCTGCTCAGTGAACTGGACTCAACACACCCTAGTCACCACACAAGAATATATCTGACTAGTAAGAATCTGAAAACCTATGTATCGATATCTCTCTGCAAGTGAATCAAGAGGGTGTAAAGCGGCATCAACACAGCAGGGAAAAGCAGCCAAGCCCGATTCTAAACATAAATTACTTTAAAAAACCCACAAAACAAAGACAGTGAAAGAGAGAGAAATTCTTACAAAATCCGTTCAGGGTCTATGATGCAACCTGGATTGACCATATCTAGACCCACAGCTGGATGAGACATAAGGCTGGACACTCTTGGGGCTGAGAGGATTGGTGAGGTTGGGTGAGCAAACGCAGATACTTTAAAGTAACACTGCGGGGAACACACCCCATGGGTATCAAATCTCCAGGTACAAGGGCATCTTCCTACATCAAAACATGCATGGGAAACCCAGAAGATGGTATGCCATGAGATCGGGAAAGGTTTCTAAAATGCACCTCATTTCTCCTCTCCTTGTGCTCGGGTTCACCATTCCAGCTGCTTGACTAACCATCTCCCTACTTGGAGAATCAGCACCTTTAACCTCCTGATTGTACAGGTTGCAATTTGTCCTGAGGATGAACGTGAAGACGGGGAACCAACGAGAGACGAGCCCTAGGTGTTGGGACAGGCATAGGTCACTCCATTTTCCCATCAGGAAGAAGAATGAACCACAGGCTCAGCCTGCCCCCCAGAACCAAAATAGGGCCTGAAGCAATCCTGCGCTTTTGCGGCCAGCTCCCAAAAAAGCGAGGAGACAAATGGAGCTCAGGGGCACTGCAATTCACAAACGTGCAGAGTTATAAATGAGAACTCTCGTCCACAAATATATTGAAGGAAGGCAACGAAGAGGATTTGAAAGCAAGGCAGATTTGCAGGAAACAGATTTCAGGAGGTAGATTCGACTCGCCTTTAAAGCACATGAAAAGCGGCAAAACGTTGACAATGATGCCCTTGGCCAAAAAGGGCGTATGCGTTTTTTCCTGAATATATTCAGGAAAAAACGCATAAGCTCTTTTTGGCCAACCAAGCAAGCCGGAAGGGCAAATCAGCGCTACAAAGAAGTCTCGCTTGCCCTCGGTCAAAAGGGCCATGCTGAACAAAGTGTAAAAACCAGAAAAGCAGGACAGGCCATGGAGACATGGGAGCCTTGCTACGCTGATGGGCGGGATGTAAATTGCCAACAGGCACTCTGGAGATGAGTACGGTGTGTCCTGAAACAAGTAATAAACACAGCGTTGAGAGCATAGGGCACTTCCACTCATGGGCGTATAAATTGGGAAAACTAAAAATCAACAAGACACAGGCACCCCAAACTTTACGGCTGCTCTGTTTACAAGAACCTCCGCTTCGGTACACCTTCAATATCCCAGGAAAGAGAAAAATGGATAAAGAACTGGTGGTACTTGGCACAATGCAATATCACTCAGCCATGAAATCAATGTCATAAGGCTAGTTAGCAGCATGATGAGTGGATTTAGGTACGATGATTCGAAGTGAAATAAGTCACACAGAAAAAGGCACTTATCCTAAGATAGCGCTTATAGAGGGAATGTCAAAATCGCTACACTTGAACTGAATTACAAAACAGAACAGAGGCACACCTTTAGAAGACACACTATGGCTGCTTAACCAGAAAGGTGAGGTGGGGTGATGCATAAAACAAGGGTTGGAAATTAGCTCAGACACCGCTCCATAAGCCAAATATGTAATAGACAAGGCCTACTCCCTGCTCAGTGAACTGGACTCAACACCCCCTAGTCACCGCACAAGAATATATCTGACTAATATGAATCTGAAAACCTATGTATTGATATCTCTCTGCAAGTGAATCAAGAGGGTGTAAAGCGGCATAAACACAGCAGGGAAAAGCAGCCAAACCCCATTCTAAACATACATTACTTTAAAAAACCCACAAAGCAAAGACAGTGAAAGAGAGAGAAATTCTTACAAAATCCATTCAGGGTCTCTGATGCAACCTGGATTGACCATATCTAGACCCACAGCTGGATGAGACATAAAGCTGGACACTCTTGGGGCTGAGAGGATTGGTGAGGTTGGGTGAGCAAATGCAGATACTTTAAAGTAATACCGCGGGGTACCCACCCCATGGGTCTCAAATCTCCAGGTACAAGGGAATCTTCCTACATCAAAACATGCATGGGAAACCCAGAAGATGGTATGCCAGGATATCGGGAAAGGTTTCTAAAACGCACCTCATTTCTCCTCTCCTTGTGCTCGGGTTCGCCATTCCAGCCGCTTGACTAACCATCTCCCTACTGGGAGAATCAGCACCTTTAACCTCCTGTTTCGTCCAGGTTGCAATTTGTCCTGAGGATGAACGGGAAGACGGGGAACCAACGAGAGACTAGCCCTAGGTGTTGGGACAGGCATAGGTCACTCCATTTTCCCATCAGGAAGAAGAATGAACCACATGCTCAGCCTGCCCCCCAGAACCAAAATAGGGCCTGAAGCAATCCTGCGCTTTTGCGGCCAGCTCCCAAAAAAGCGAGGAGACAAATGGAGCTCAGGGGCATTGCAATTCACAAACGTGCAGAGTTATAAATGAGAACTCTCGTCCACAAATATATTGAGGGAAGGCAACGAAGAGGATTTGAAAGCAAGGCAGATTTGCAGGAAACAGATTTCAGGAGGTAGATTCGACTCGCCTTTAAAGCACATGAAAAGCGGCAAAACGTTGACAATGATGCCCTTGGTCAAAAAGGGCGTATGCGTTTTTTCCTGAATATATTCAGGAAAAAACGCATACGCCCTTTTTGGCCAACCAAGCAAGCCGGAAGTGCAAATCAACGCTACAAAGAAGTCTCGCTTGCCCTCAGTCAAAAGGGCCATGCTGAACAAAGTGTAAAAACCAGAAAAGCAGGACAGGCCATGGAGACATGGCAGCCTTACTACGCTGATGGCGGGATGTAAATTGCCAACAGGCACTCTGGAGAAGAGTACAGTGTGTCCTGAAACAAGTAATAAACACAGCGTAGAGAGCATAGGGCACTTCCACTCATGGGTGTATAAATGGGGAAAACTAAAAATCAACAAGACACAGGCACCCTAAAGTTTACGGCTGCTCTGTTTCCAAGAACCTCCGCTTCGGTACAACTTCAATATCCCAGGAAAGAGAAAAATGGATAAAGAAATGGTGGTACTTGGCACAATGGAATATCACTCAGCCATGAAATCAATGTCATAAGGCTAGTTAGCAGCATGATGAGTGGATTTAGGTACGATGATTCTAAGTGAAATAAGTCACACAGAAAAAGACACTTATCCTAAGATATCGCTTATAGAGGGAATGTCAAAATCGCTACACTTGAACTGAATTACAAAACAGAACAGAGTCACACCTTTAGAAGACACACTATGGCTGCTTAACGGGAAAGGTGAGGTGGGGTGATGCATAAAACAAGGGTTTCAAATTAGCTCAGAGACCGCTCCATAAGCCAAATATGTAATAGACAAGGCCTACTCCCTGCTCAGTGAACTGGACTCAACACACCCTAGTCACCACACAAGAATATATCTGACTAGTAAGAATCTGAAAACCTATGTATCGATATCTCTCTGCAAGTGAATCAAGAGGGTGTAAAGCGGCATCAACACAGCAGGGAAAAGCAGCCAAACCCCATTCTAAACATACATTACTTTAAAAAACCCACAAAGCAAAGACAGTGAAAGAGAGAGAAATTCTTACAAAATCCGTTCAGGGTCTCTGATGCAACCTGGATTGACCATATCTAGACCCACAGCTGGATGAGACATAAGGCTGGACACTCTTGGGGCTGAGAGGATTGGTGAGGTTGGGTGAGCAAATGCAGATACTTTAAAGTAATACCCCGGGGTACCCACCCCATGGGTCTCAAATCTCCAGGTACAAGGGAATCTTCCTACATCAAAACATGCATGGGAAACCCAGAAGATGGTATGCCGTGAGATCGGGAAAGGTTTCTAAAATGCACCTCATTTCTCCTCTCCTTGTGCTCGGGTTCGCCATTCCAGCCGCTTGACTAACCATCTCCCTACTTGGAGAATCAGCACCTTTAACCTCCTGTTTCGTCCAGGTTGCAATTTGTCCTGAGGATGGACGGGAAGATGGGGAACCAACGAGAGACTAGCCCTAGGTGTTGGGACAGGCACAGGTCACTCCATTTTCCCATCAGGAAGAAGAATGAACCACAGGCTCAGCCTGCCCCCCAGAACCAAAATAGGGCCTGAAGCAATCCTGCGCTTTTGCGGCCAGCTCCCAAAAAAGCGAGGAGACAAATGGAGCTCAGGGGCACTGCAATTCACAAACGTGCAGAGTTATAAATGAGAACACTCGTCCACAAATATATTGAGGGAAGGCAACGAAGAGGATTTGAAAGCAAGGCAGATTTGCAGGAAACAGATTTCAGGAGGTAGATTCGACTCGCCTTTAAAGCACATGAAAAGCGGCAAAACGTTGACAATGATGCCCTTGGCCAAAAAGGGCGTATGCGTTTTTTCCTGAATATATTCAGGAAAAAACGCATACGCCCTTTTTGGCCAACCAAGCAAGCCGGAAGTGCAAATCAACGCTACAAAGAAGTCTCGCTTGCCCTCGGTCAAAAGGGCCATGCTGAACAAAGTGTAAAAACCAGAAAAGCAGGACAGGCCATGGAGACATGGCAGCCTTACTACGCTGATGGGCGGGATGTAAATTGCCAACAGGCACTCTGGAGAAGGGTACGGTGTGTCCTGAAACAAGTAATAAACACAGCGTAGAGAGCATAGGGCACTTCCACTCATGGGTGTATAAATTGGGAAAACTAAAAATCAACAAGACACAGGCACCCCAAACTTTACGGCTGCTCTGTTGCCAAGAACCTCCGCTTCGGTACACCTTCAATATCCCGGGAAAGAGAAAAATGGATAAAGAAATGGTGGTACTTGGCACAATGCAATATCACTCAGCCATGAAATCAATGTCATAAGGCTAGTTAGCAGCATGATGAGTGGATTTAGGTACGATGATTCTAAGTGAAATAAGTCACACAGAAAAAGACACTTATCCTAAGATATCGCTTATAGAGGGAATGTCAAAATCGCTACACTTGAACTGAATTACAAAACAGAACAGAGTCACACCTTTAGAAGACACACTATGGCTGCTTAACGGGAAAGGTGAGGTGGGGTGATGCATAAAACAAGGGTTTGAAATTAGCTCAGAGACCGCTCCATAAGCCAAATATGTAATAGACAAGGCCTACTCCCTGCTCAGTGAACTGGACTCAACACACCCTAGTCACCACACAAGAATATATCTGACTAGTAAGAATCTGAAAACCTATGTATCGATATCTCTCTGCAAGTGAATCAAGAGGGTGTAAAGCGGCATCAACACAGCAGGGAAAAGCAGCCAAGCCCGATTCTAAACATAAATTACTTTAAAAAACCCACAAAACAAAGACAGTGAAAGAGAGAGAAATTCTTACAAAATCCGTTCAGGGTCTATGATGCAACCTGGATTGACCATATCTAGACCCACAGCTGGATGAGACATTAGGCTGGACACTCTTGCGGCTGAGAGGATTGGTGAGGTTGGGTGAGCAAATGCAGATACTTTAAAGTAATACTGCGGGGTACCCACCCCATGGGTCTCAAATCTCCAGGTACAAGGGCATCTTCCTTCATCAAAACATGCATGGGAAACCCAGAAGATGGTATGCCGTGAGATCGGGAAAAGTTTCTAAAACGCACCTCATTCCTCCTCTCCTTGTGCTCGGGTTCGCCATTCCAGCCGCTTGACTAACCTACTTGGAGAATCAGCACCTTTAACCTCCTGATTGTACAGGTTGCAATTTGTCCTGAGGATGAACGTGAAGACGGGGAACCAACGAGAGACGAGCCCTAGGTGTTGGGACAGGCATAGGTCACTCCATTTTCCCATCAGGAAGAAGAATGAACCACAGGCTCAGCCTGCCCCCCAGAACCAAAATAGGGCCTGAAGCAATCCTGCGCTTTTGCGGCCAGCTCCCAAAAAAGCGAGGAGACAAATGGAGCTCAGGGGCACTGCAATTCACAAACGTGCAGAGTTATAAATGAGAACTCTCGTCCACAAATATATTGAAGGAAGGCAACGAAGAGGATTTGAAAGCAAGGCAGATTTGCAGGAAACAGATTTCAGGAGGTAGATTCGACTCGCCTTTAAAGCACATGAAAAGCGGCAAAACGTTGACAATGATGCCCTTGGCCAAAAAGGGCGTATGCGTTTTTTCCTGAATATATTCAGGAAAAAACGCATACGCCCTTTTTGGCCAACCAAGCAAGCCGGAAGGGCAAATCAGCGCTACAAAGAAGTCTCGCTTGCCCTCGGTCAAAAGGGCCATGCTGAACAAAGTGTAAAAACCAGAAAAGCAGGACAGGCCATGGAGACATGGGAGCCTTGCTACGCTGATGGGCGGGATGTAAATTGCCAACAGGCACTCTGGAGATGAGTACGGTGTGTCCTGAAACAAGTAATAAACACAGCGTTGAGAGCATAGGGCACTTCCACTCATGGGCGTATAAATTGGGAAAACTAAAAATCAACAAGACACAGGCACCCCAAACTTTATGGCTGCTCTGTTTCCAAGAACCTCCACATCGGTACACCTTCAATATCCCAGGAAAGAGAAAAATGGATAAACAAATGTTGGTACTTGGCACAATGGAATATCACTCAGCCATGAAATCAATGTCATAAGGCTAGTTAGCAGCATGATGAGTGGATTTAGGTACGATGATTCTAAGTGAAATAAGTCACACAGAAAAAGACACTTATCCTAAGATATCGCTTATAGAGGGAATGTCAAAATCGCTACACTTGAACTGAATTACAAAACAGAACAGAGGCACACCTTTAGAAGACACACTATGGCTGCTTAACCGGAAAGGTGAGGTGGGGTGATGCATAAAACAAGGGTTTGAAATTAGCTCAGACACCACTCCATAAGCCAAATATGTAATAGACAAGGCCTACTCCCTGCTCAGTGAACTGGACTCAACACCCCCTAGTCACCGCACAAGAATATATCTGACTAGTATGAATCTGAAAACCTATGTATTGATATCTCTCTGCAAGTGAATCAAGAGGGTGTAAAGCGGCATAAACACAGCAGGGAAAAGCAGCCAAACCCCATTCTAAACATACATTACTTTAAAAAACCCACAAAGCAAAGACAGTGAAAGAGAGAGAAATTCTTACAAAATCCGTTCAGGGTCTCTGATGCAACCTGGATTGACCATATCTAGACCCACAGCTGGATGAGACATAAGGCTGGACACTCTTGGGGCTGAGAGGATTGGTGAGGTTGGGTGAGCAAATGCAGATACTTTAAAGTAATACCCCGGGGTACCCACCCCATGGGTCTCAAATCTCCAGGTACAAGGGAATCTTCCTACATCAAAACATGCATGGGAAACCCAGAAGATGGTATGCCGTGAGATCGGGAAAGGTTTCTAAAATGCACCTCATTTCTCCTCTCCTTGTGCTCGGGTTCGCCATTCCAGCCGCTTGACTAACCATCTCCCTACTTGGAGAATCAGCACCTTTAACCTCCTGTTTCGTCCAGGTTGCAATTTGTCCTGAGGATGGACGGGAAGATGGGGAACCAACGAGAGACTAGCCCTAGGTGTTGGGACAGGCACAGGTCACTCCATTTTCCCATCAGGAAGAAGAATGAACCACAGGCTCAGCCTGCCCCCCAGAACCAAAATAGGGCCTGAAGCAATCCTGCGCTTTTGCGGCCAGCTCCCAAAAAAGCGAGGAGACAAATGGAGCTCAGGGGCACTGCAATTCACAAACGTGCAGAGTTATAAATGAGAACACTCGTCCACAAATATATTGAGGGAAGGCAACGAAGAGGATTTGAAAGCAAGGCAGATTTGCAGGAAACAGATTTCAGGAGGTAGATTCGACTCGCCTTTAAAGCACATGAAAAGCGGCAAAACGTTGACAATGATGCCCTTGGCCAAAAAGGGCGTATGCGTTTTTTCCTGAATATATTCAGGAAAAAACGCATACGCCCTTTTTGGCCAACCAAGCAAGCCGGAAGTGCAAATCAACGCTACAAAGAAGTCTCGCTTGCCCTCGGTCAAAAGGGCCATGCTGAACAAAGTGTAAAAACCAGAAAAGCAGGACAGGCCATGGAGACATGGCAGCCTTACTACGCTGATGGGCGGGATGTAAATTGCCAACAGGCACTCTGGAGAAGGGTACGGTGTGTCCTGAAACAAGTAATAAACACAGCGTAGAGAGCATAGGGCACTTCCACTCATGGGTGTATAAATTGGGAAAACTAAAAATCAACAAGACACAGGCACCCCAAACTTTACGGCTGCTCTGTTGCCAAGAACCTCCGCTTCGGTACACCTTCAATATCCCGGGAAAGAGAAAAATGGATAAAGAAATGGTGGTACTTGGCACAATGCAATATCACTCAGCCATGAAATCAATGTCATAAGGCTAGTTAGCAGCATGATGAGTGGATTTAGGTACGATGATTCTAAGTGAAATAAGTCACACAGAAAAAGACACTTATCCTAAGATATCGCTTATAGAGGGAATGTCAAAATCGCTACACTTGAACTGAATTACAAAACAGAACAGAGTCACACCTTTAGAAGACACACTATGGCTGCTTAACGGGAAAGGTGAGGTGGGGTGATGCATAAAACAAGGGTTTCAAATTAGCTCAGAGACCGCTCCATAAGCCAAATATGTAATAGACAAGGCCTACTCCCTGCTCAGTGAACTGGACTCAACACACCCTAGTCACCACACAAGAATATATCTGACTAGTAAGAATCTGAAAACCTATGTATCGATATCTCTCTGCAAGTGAATCAAGAGGGTGTAAAGCGGCATCAACACAGCAGGGAAAAGCAGCCAAGCCCGATTCTAAACATAAATTACTTTAAAAAACCCACAAAACAAAGACAGTGAAAGAGAGAGAAATTCTTACAAAATCCGTTCAGGGTCTATGATGCAACCTGGATTGACCATATCTAGACCCACAGCTGGATGAGACATAAGGCTGGACACTCTTGGGGCTGAGAGGATTGGTGAGGTTGGGTGAGCAAACGCAGATACTTTAAAGTAACACTGCGGGAAACACACCCCATGGGTCTCAAATCTCCAGGTACAAGGGCATCTTCCTACATCAAAACATGCATGGGAAACCCAGAAGATGGTATGCCATGATATCGGGAAAGGTTTCTAAAATGCACCTCATTTCTCCTCTCCTTGTGCACGGGTTCACCATTCCAGCTGCTTGAGTTACCATCTCCCTAATTGGAGAATCAGCACCTTTAACCTCCTGATTGTACAGGTTGCAATTTGTCCTGAGGATGAACGTGAAGACGGGGAACCAACGAGAGACGAGCCCTAGGTGTTGGGACAGGCATAGGTCACTCCATTTTCCCATCAGGAAGAAGAATGAACCACAGGCTCAGCCTGCCCCCCAGAACCAAAATAGGGCCTGAAGCAATCCTGCGCTTCTGCGGCCAGCTCCCAAAAAAGCGAGGAGACAAATGGAGCTCAGGGGCACTGCAATTCACAAACGTGCAGAGTTATAAATGAGAACTCTCGTCCACAAATATATTGAAGGAAGGCAACGAAGAGGATTTGAAAGCAAGGCAGATTTGCAGGAAACAGATTTCAGGAGGTAGATTCGACTCGCCTTTAAAGCACATGAAAAGCGGCAAAACGTTGACAATGATGCCCTTGGCCAAAAAGGGCGTATGCGTTTTTTCCTGAATATATTCAGGAAAAAACGCATACGCCCTTTTTGGCCAACCAAGCAAGCCGGAAGGGCAAATCAGCGCTACAAAGAAGTCTCGCTTGCCCTCGGTCAAAAGGGCCATGCTGAACAAAGTGTAAAAACCAGAAAAGCAGGACAGGCCATGGAGACATGGGAGCCTTGCTACGCTGATGGGCGGGATGTAAATTGCCAACAGGCACTCTGGAGATGAGTACGGTGTGTCCTGAAACAAGTAATAAACACAGCGTTGAGAGCATAGGGCACTTCCACTCATGGGCGTATAAATTGGGAAAACTAAAAATCAACAAGACACAGGCACCCCAAACTTTATGGCTGCTCTGTTTCCAAGAACCTCCACATCGGTACACCTTCAATATCCCAGGAAAGAGAAAAATGGATAAACAAATGTTGGTACTTGGCACAATGGAATATCACTCAGCCATGAAATCAATGTCATAAGGCTAGTTAGCAGCATGATGAGTGGATTTAGGTACGATGATTCTAAGTGAAATAAGTCACACAGAAAAAGACACTTATCCTAAGATATCGCTTATAGAGGGAATGTCAAAATCGCTACACTTGAACTGAATTACAAAACAGAACAGAGGCACACCTTTAGAAGACACACTATGGCTGCTTAACCGGAAAGGTGAGGTGGGGTGATGCATAAAACAAGGGTTTGAAATTAGCTCAGACACCACTCCATAAGCCAAATATGTAATAGACAAGGCCTACTCCCTGCTCAGTGAACTGGACTCAACACCCCCTAGTCACCGCACAAGAATATATCTGACTAGTATGAATCTGAAAACCTATGTATTGATATCTCTCTGCAAGTGAATCAAGAGGGTGTAAAGCGGCATAAACACAGCAGGGAAAAGCAGCCAAACCCCATTCTAAACATACATTACTTTAAAAAACCCACAAAGCAAAGACAGTGAAAGAGAGAGAAATTCTTACAAAATCCGTTCAGGGTCTCTGATGCAACCTGGATTGACCATATCTAGACCCACAGCTGGATGAGACATAAGGCTGGACACTCTTGGGGCTGAGAGGATTGGTGAGGTTGGGTGAGCAAATGCAGATACTTTAAAGTAATACCCCGGGGTACCCACCCCATGGGTCTCAAATCTCCAGGTACAAGGGAATCTTCCTACATCAAAACATGCATGGGAAACCCAGAATATGGTATGCCGTGAGATCGGGAAAGGTTTCTAAAACGCACCTCATTTCTCCTCTCCTTGTGCTCGGGTTCGCCATTCCAGCCGCTTGACTAAGCATCTCCCTACTTGGAGAATCAGCACCTTTAACCTCCTGTTTCGTCCAGGTTGCAATTTGTCCTGAGGATGAACGGGAAGATGGGGAACCAACGAGAGACTAGCCCTAGGTGTTGGGACAGGCACAGGTCACTCCATTTTCCCATCAGGAAGAAGAATGAACCACAGGCTCAGCCTGCCCCCCAGAACCAAAATAGGGCCTGAAGCAATCCTGCGCTTTTGCGGCCAGCTCCCAAAAAAGCGAGGAGACAAATGGAGCTCAGGGGCATTGCAATTCACAAACGTGCAGAGTTATAAATGAGAACTCTCGTCCACAAATATATTGAGGGAAGGCAACGAAGAGGATTTGAAAGCAAGGCAGATTTGCAGGAAACAGATTTCAGGAGGTAGATTCGACTCGCCTTTAAAGCACATGAAAAGCGGCAAAACGTTGACAATGATGCCCTTGGCCAAAAAGGGCGTATGCGTTTTTTCCTGAATATATTCAGGAAACAACGCATACGCCCTTTTTGGCCAACCAAGCAAGCCGGAAGTGCAAATCAACGCTACAAAGAAGTCTCGCTTGCCCTCAGTCAAAAGGGCCATGCTGAACAAAGTGTAAAAACCAGAAAAGCAGGACAGGCCATGGAGACATGGCAGCCTTACTACGCTGATGGGCAGGATGTAAATTGCCAACAGGCACTCTGGAGAAGAGTACAGTGTGTCCTGAAACAAGTAATAAACACAGCGTAGAGAGCATAGGGCACTTCCACTCATGCGTGTATAAATGGGGAAAACTAAAAATCAACAAGACACAGGCACCCTAAAGTTTACGGCTGCTCTGTTCCCAAGAACCTCCGCTTCGGTACACCTTCAATATCCCAGGAAAGAGAAAAATGGATAAAGAAATGGTGGTACTTGGCACAATGGAATATCACTCAGCCATGAAATCAATGTCATAAGGCTAGTTAGCAGCATGATGAGTGGATTTAGGTACGATGATTCTAAGGGAAATAAGTCACACAGAAAAAGACACTTATCCTAAGATATCGCTTATAGAGGGAATGTCAAAATCGCTACACTTGAACTGAATTACAAAACAGAACAGAGTCACAACTTTAGAAGACACACTATGGCTGCTTAACGGGAAAGGTGAGGTGGGGTGATGCATAAAACAAGGGTTTCAAATTAGCTCAGAGACCGCTCCATAAGCCAAATATGTAATAGACAAGGCCTACTCCCTGCTCAGTGAACTGGACTCAACACACCCTAGTCACCACACAAGAATATATCTGACTAGTAAGAATCTGAAAACCTATGTATCGATATCTCTCTGCAAGTGAATCAAGAGGGTGTAAAGCGGCATCAACACAGCAGGGAAAAGCAGCCAAGCCCGATTCTAAACATAAATTACTTTAAAAAACCCACAAAACAAAGACAGTGAAAGAGAGAGAAATTCTTACAAAATCCGTTCAGGGTCTATGATGCAACCTGGATTGACCATATCTAGACCCACAGCTGGATGAGACATAACGCTGGACACTCTTGGGGCTGAGAGGATTGGTGAGGTTGGGTGAG
This sequence comes from Eubalaena glacialis, assembly GCF_028564815.1. NCBI lineage: Eukaryota > Metazoa > Chordata > Mammalia > Artiodactyla > Balaenidae > Eubalaena > Eubalaena glacialis. Next base: position 339,850 of record NW_026871231.1, on the reverse strand, counting down.
CAAACGCAGATACTTTAAAGTAACACTGCGGGGAACACACCCCATGGGTATCAAATCTCCAGGTACAAGGGCATCTTCCTACATCAAAACATGCATGGGAAACCCAGATGATGGTATGCCATGAGATCGGGAAAGGTTTCTAAAATGCACCTCATTTCTCCTCTCCTTGTGCTCGGGTTCACCATTCCAGCTGCTTGACTAAACATCTCCCTACTTGGAGAATCAGCACCTTTAACCTCCTGATTGTACAGGTTGCAATTTGTCCTGAGGATGAACGTGAAGACGGGGAACCAAAGAGACGAGCCCTAGGTGTTGGGACAGGCATAGGTCACTCCATTTTCCCATCAGGAAGAAGAAGGAACCACAGGCTCAGCCTGCCCCCCAGAACCAAAATAGGGCCTGAAGCAATCCTGCGCTTTTGCGGCCAGCTCCCAAAAAAGCGAGGAGACAAATGGAGCTCAGGGGCACTGCAATTCACAAACGTGCAGAGTTATAAATGAGAACTCTCGTCCACAAATATATTGAAGGAAGGCAACGAAGAGGATTTGAAAGCAAGGCAGATTTGCAGGAAACAGATTTCAGGAGGTAGATTCGACTCGCCTTTAAAGCACATGAAAAGCGGCAAAACGTTGACAATGATGCCCTTGGCCAAAAAGGGCGTATGCGTTTTTTCCTGAATATATTCAGGAAAAAACGCATACGCCCTTTTTGGCCAACCAAGCAAGCCGGAAGGGCAAATCAGCGCTACAAAGAAGTCTCGCTTGCCCTCGGTCAAAAGGGCCATGCTGAACAAAGTGTAAAAACCAGAAAAACAGGACAGGCCATGGAGACATGGGAGCCTTGCTACGCTGATGGGCGGGATGTAAATTGCCAACAGGCACTCTGGAGAAGAGTACGGTGTGTCCTGAAACAAGTAATAAACACAGCGTTGAGAGCATAGGGCACTTCCACTCATGGGCGTATAAATTGGGAAAACTAAAAATCAACAAGACACAGGCACCCCAAACTTTACGGCTGCTCTGTTGCCAAGAACCTCCGCTTCGGTACACCTTCAATATCCCAGGAAAGAGAAAAATGGATAAAGAACTGGTGGTACTTGGCACAATGCAATATCACTCAGCCATGAAATCAATGTCATAAGGCTAGTTAGCAGCATGATGAGTGGATTTAGGTACGATGATTCTAAGTGAAATAAGTCACACAGAAAAAGACACTTATCCTAAGATATCGCTTATAGAGGGAATGTCAAAATCGCTACACTTGAACTGAATTACAAAACAGAACAGAGGCACACCTTTAGAAGACACACTATGGCTGCTTAACCGGAAAGGTGAGGTGGGGTGATGCATAGAACAAGGGTTTGAAATTAGCTCAGACACCGCTCCATAAGCCAAATATGTAATACACAAGGCCTACTCCCTGCTCAGTGAACTGGACTCAACACCCCCTGGTCACCGCACAAGAATATATCTGACTAGTATGAATCTGAAAACCTATGTATTGATATCTCTCTGCAAGTGAATCAAGAGGGTGTAAAGCGGCATAAACACAGCAGGGAAAAGCAGCCAAACCCCATTCTAAACATACATTACTTTAAAAAACCCACAAAGCAAAGACAGTGAAAGAGAGAGAAATTCTTACAAAATCCGTTCAGGGTCTCTGATGCAACCTGGATTGACCATATCTAGACCCACAGCTGGATGAGACATAAGGCTGGACACTCTTGGGGCTGAGAGGATTGGTGAGGTTGGGTGAGCAAATGCAGATACTTTAAAGTAATACCCCGGGGTACCCACCCCATGGGTCTCAAATCTCCAGGTACAAGGGAATCTTCCTACATCAAAACATGCATGGGAAACCCAGAATATGGTATGCTGTGAGATCGGGAAAGGTTTCTAAAACGCACCTCATTTCTCCTCTCCTTGTGCTCGGGTTCGCCATTCCAGCCGCTTGACTAACCATCTCCCTACTTGGAGAATCAGCACCTTTAACCTCCTGTTTCGTCCAGGTTGCAATTTGTCCTGAGGATGAACGGGAAGATGGGGAACCAACGAGAGACTAGCCCTAGGTGTTGGGACAGGCACAGGTCACTCCATTTTCCCATCAGGAAGAAGAATGAACCACAGTCTCAGCCTGCCCCCCAGAACCAAAATAGGGCCTGAAGCAATCCTGCGCTTTTGCGGCCAGCTCCCAAAAAAGCGAGGAGACAAATGGAGCTCAGGGGCACTGCAATTCACAAACGTGCAGAGTTATAAATGAGAACACTCGTCCACAAATATATTGAGGGAAGGCAACGAAGAGGATTTGAAAGCAAGGCAGATTTGCAGGAAACAGATTTCAGGAGGTAGATTCGACTCGCCTTTAAAGCACATGAAAAGCGGCAAAACGTTGACAATGATGCCCTTGGCCAAAAAGGGCGTATGCGTTTTTTCCTGAATATATTCAGGAAAAAACGCATACGCCCTTTTTGGCCAACCAAGCAAGCCGGAAGTGCAAATCAACGCTACAAAGAAGTCTCGCTTGCCCTCGGTCAAAAGGGCCATGCTGAACAAAGTGTAAAAACCAGAAAAGCAGGACAGGCCATGGAGACATGGCAGCCATACTACGCTGATGGGCGGGATGTAAATTGCCAACAGGCACTCTGGAGAAGGGTACGGTGTGTCCTGAAACAAGTAATAAACACAGCGTAGAGAGCATAGGGCACTTCCACTCTTGGGTGTATAAATTGGGAAAACTAAAAATCAACAAGACTCAGGCACCTCAAACTTTACGGCTGCTCTGTTGCCAAGAACCTCCGCTTCGGTACACCTTCAATATCCCAGGAAAGAGAAAAATGGATAAAGAAATGGTGGTACTTGGCACAATGGAATATCACTCAGCCATGAAATCAATGTCATAAGGCTAGTTAGCAGCATGATGAGTGGATTTAGGTACGATGATTCTAAGTGAAATAAGTCACACAGAAAAAGACACTTATCCTAAGATATCGCTTATAGAGGGAATGTCAAAATCGCTACACTTGAACTGAATTACAAAACAGAACAGAGTCACACCTTTAGAAGACACACTATGGCTGCTTAACGGGAAAGGTGAGGTGGGGTGATGCATAAAACAAGGGTTTCAAATTAGCTCAGAGACCGCTCCATAAGCCAAATATGTAATAGACAAGGCCTACTCCCTGCTCAGTGAACTGGACTCAACACACCCTAGTAACCACACAAGAATATATCTGACTAGTAAGAATCTGAAAACCTATGTATCGATATCTCTCTGCAAGTGAATCAAGAGGGTGTAAAGCGGCATCAACACAGCAGGGAAAAGCAGCCAAGCCCGATTCTAAACATAAATTACTTTAAAAAACCCACAAAACAAAGACAGTGAAAGAGAGAGAAATTCTTACAAAATCCGTTCAGGGTCTATGATGCAACCTGGATTGACCATATCTAGACCCACAGCTGGATGAGACATAAGGCTGGACACTCTTGGGGCTGAGAGGATTGGTGAGGTTGGGTGAGCAAACGCAGATACTTTAAAGTAACACTGCGGGAAACACACCCCATGGGTATCAAATCTCCAGGTACAAGGGCATCTTCCTACATCAAAACATGCATGGGAAACCCAGAAGATGGTATTCCATGATATCGGGAAAGGTTTCTAAAATGCACCTCATTTCTCCTCTCCTTGTGCACGGGTTCACCATTCCAGCCGCTTGACTAACCATCTCCCTACTTGGAGAATCAGCACCTTTAACCTCCTGATTGTACAGGTTGCAATTTGTCCTGAGGATGAACGTGCAGATGGGGAACCAACGAGAGACGAGCCCTAGGTGTTGGGACAGGCATAGGTCACTCCATTTTCCCATCAGGAAGAAGAATGAACCACAGGCTCAGCCTGCCCCCCAGAACCAAAATAGGGCCTGAAGCAATCCTGCGCTTTTGCGGCCAGCTCCCAAAAAAGCGAGGAGACAAATGGAGCTCAGGGGCACTGCAATTCACAAACGTGCAGAGTTATAAATGAGAACTCTCGTCCACAAATATATTGAAGGAAGGCAACGAAGAGGATTTGAAAGCAAGGCAGATTTGCAGGAAACAGATTTCAGGAGGTAGATTCGACTCGCCTTTAAAGCACATGAAAAGCGGCAAAACGTTGACAATGATGCCCTTGGCCAAAAAGGGCGTATGCGTTTTTTCCTGAATATATTCAGGAAAAAACGCATACGCCCTTTTTGGCCAACCAAGCAAGCCGGAAGGGCAAATCAGCGCTACAAAGAAGTCTCGCTTGCCCTCGGTCAAAAGGGCCATGCTGAAAAAAGTGTAAAAACCAGAAAAGCAGGACAGGCCATGGAGACATGGGAGCCTTGCTACGCTGATGGGCGGGATGTAAATTGCCAACAGGCACTCTGGAGATGAGTACGGTGTGTCCTGAAACAAGTAATAAACACAGCGTAGAGAGCATAGGGCACTTCCACTCATGGGCGTATAAATTGGGAAAACTAAAAATCAACAAGACCCAGGCACCCCAAACTTTATGGCTGCTCTGTTTCCAAGAACCTCCACATCGGTACACCTTCAATATCCCAGGAAAGAGAAAAATGGATAAACAAATGGTGGTACTTGGCACAATGGAATATCACTCAGCCATGAAATCAATGTCATAAGGCTAGTTAGCAGCATGATGAGTGGATTTAGGTACAATGATTCTAAGTGAAATAAGTCACACAGAAAAAGACACTTATCCTAAGATATCGCTTATAGAGGGAATGTCAAAATCGCTACACTTGAACTGAATTACAAAACAGAACAGAGGCACACCTTTAGAAGACACACTATGGCTGCTTAACCAGAAAGGTGAGGTGGGGTGATGCATAAAACTAGGGTTTGAAATTAGCTCAGACACCACTCCATAAGCCAAATATGTAATAGACAAGGCCTACTCCCTGCTCAGTGAACTGGACTCAACACCCCCTAGTCACCGCACAAGAATATATCTGACTAGTATGAACCTGAAAACCTATGTATTGATATCTCTCTGCAAGTGAATCAAGAGGGTGTAAAGCGGCATAAACACAGCAGGGAAAAGCAGCCAAACCCCATTCTAAACATACATTACTTTAAAAAACCCACAAAGCAAAGACAGTGAAAGAGAGAGAAATTCTTACAAAATCCGTTCAGGGTCTCTGATGCAACCTGGATTGACCATATCTAGACCCACAGCTGGATGAGACATAAGGCTGGACACTCTTGGGGCTGAGAGGATTGGTGAGGTTGGGTGAGCAAATGCAGATACTTTAAAGTAATACCGCGGGGTACCCACCCCATGGGTCTCAAATCTCCAGGTACAAGGGAATCTTCCTACATCAAAACATGCATGGGAAACCCAGAAGATGGTATGCCAGGATATCGTGAAAGGTTTCTAAAACGCACCTCATTTCTCCTCTCCTTGTGCTCGGGTTCGCCATTCCAGCCGCTTGACTAACCATCTCCCTACTGGGAGAATCAGCACCTTTAACCTCCTGTTTCGTCCAGGTTGCAATTTGTCCTGAGGATGAACGGGAAGACGGGGAACCAACGAGAGACTAGCCCTAGGTGTTGGGACAGGCATAGGTCACTCCATTTTCCCATCAGGAAGAAGAATGAACCACAGGCTCAGCCTGCCCCCCAGAACCAAAATAGGGCCTGAAGCAATCCTGCGCTTTTGCGGCCAGCTCCCAAAAAAGCGAGGAGACAAATGGAGCTCAGGGGCATTGCAATTCACAAACGTGCAGAGTTATAAATGAGAACTCTCGTCCACAAATATATTGAGGGAAGGCAACGAAGAGGATTTGAAAGCAAGGCAGATTTGCAGGAAACAGATTTCAGGAGGTAGATTCGACTCGCCTTTAAAGCACATGAAAAGCGGCAAAACGTTGACAATGATGCCCTTGGCCAAAAAGGGCGTATGCGTTTTTTCCTGAATATATTCAGGAAAAAACGCATACGCCCTTTTTGGCCAACCAAGCAAGCCGGAAGTGCAAATCAACGCTACAAAGAAGTCTCGCTTGCCCTCAGTCAAAAGGGCCATGCTGAACAAAGTGTAAAAACCAGAAAATCAGGACAGGCCATGGAGACATGGCAGCCTTACTACGCTGATGGCGGGATGTAAATTGCCAACAGGCACTCTGGAGAAGAGTACAGTGTGTCCTGAAACAAGTAATAAACACAGCGTAGAGAGCATAGGGCACTTCCACTCATGGGTGTATAAATGGGGAAAACTAAAAATCAACAAGACACAGGCACCCTAAAGTTTACGGCTGCTCTGTTTCCAAGAACCTCCGCTTCGGTACACCTTCAATATTCCAGGAAAGAGAAAAATGGATAAAGAAATGGTGGGACTTGGCACAATGGAATATCACTCAGCCATGAAATCAATGTCATAAGGCTAGTTAGCAGCATGATGAGTGGATTTAGGTATGATGATTCTAAGTGAAATAAGTCACACAGAAAAAGACACTTATCCTAAGATATCGCTTATAGAGGGAATGTCAAAATCGCTACACTTGAACTGAATTACAAAACAGAACAGAGTCACACCTTTAGAAGACACACTATGGCTGCTTATCGGGAAAGGTGAGGTGGGGTGATGCATAAAACAAGGGTTTCAAATTAGCTCAGAGACCGCTCCATAAGCCAAATATGTAATAGACAAGGCCTACTCCCTGCTCAGTGAACTGGACTCAACACACCCTAGTCACCACACAAGAATATATCTGACTAGTAAGAATCTGAAAACCTATGTATCGATATCTCTCTGCAAGTGAATCAAGAGTGTGTAAAGCGGCATCAACACAGCAGGGAAAAGCAGCCAAGCCCGATTCTAAACATAAATTACTTTAAAAAACCCACAAAACAAAGACAGTGAAAGAGAGAGAAATTCTTACAAAATCCGTTCAGGGTCTATGATGCAACCTGGATTGACCATATCTAGACCCACAGCTGGATGAGACATAAGGCTGGACACTCTTGGGGCTGAGAGGATTGGTGAGGTTGGGTGAGCAAACGCAGATACTTTAAAGTAACACTGCGGGGAACACACCCCATGGGTATCAAATCTCCAGGTACAAGGGCATCTTCCTACATCAAAACATGCATGGGAAACCCAGAAGATGGTATGCCATGAGATCGGGAAAGGTTTCTAAAATGCACCTCATTTCTCCTCTCCTTGTGCTCGGGTTCACCATTCCAGCTGCTTGACTAACCATCTCCCTACTTGGAGAATCAGCACCTTTAACCTCCTGATTGTACAGGTTGCAATTTGTCCTGAGGATGAACGTGAAGACGGGGAACCAACGAGAGACGAGCCCTAGGTGTTGGGACAGGCATAGGTCACTCCATTTTCCCATCAGGAAGAAGAATGAACCACAGGCTCAGCCTGCCCCCCAGAACCAAAATAGGGCCTGAAGCAATCCTGCGCTTTTGCGGCCAGCTCCCAAAAAAGCGAGGAGACAAATGGAGCTCAGGGGCACTGCAATTCACAAACGTGCAGAGTTATAAATGAGAACTCTCGTCCACAAATATATTGAAGGAAGGCAACGAAGAGGATTTGAAAGCAAGGCAGATTTGCAGGAAACAGATTTCAGGAGGTAGATTCGACTCGCCTTTAAAGCACATGAAAAGCGGCAAAACGTTGACAATGATGCCCTTGGCCAAAAAGGGCTTATGCGTTTTTTCCTGAATATATTCAGGAAAAAACGCATAAGCCCTTTTTGGCCAACCAAGCAAGCCGGAAGGGCAAATCAGCGCTACAAAGAAGTCTCGCTTGCCCTCGGTCAAAACTGCCATGCTGAACAAAGTGTAAAAACCAGAAAAGCAGGACAGGCCATGGAGACATGGGAGCCTTGCTACGCTGATGGGCGGGATGTAAATTGCCAACAGGCACTCTGGAGATGAGTACGGTGTGTCCTGAAACAAGTAATAAACACAGCGTTGAGAGCATAGGGCACTTCCACTCATGGGCGTATAAATTGGGAAAACTAAAAATCAACAAGACACAGGCACCCCAAACTTTACGGCTGCTCTGTTTACAAGAACCTCCGCTTCGGTACACCTTCAATATCCCAGGAAAGAGAAAAATGGATAAAGAACTGGTGGTACTTGGCACAATGCAATATCACTCAGCCATGAAATCAATGTCATAAGGCTAGTTAGCAGCATGATGAGTGGATTTAGGTACGATGATTCTAAGTGAAATAAGTCACACAGAAAAAGGCACTTATCCTAAGATATCGCTTATAGAGGGAATGTCAAAATCGCTACACTTGAACTGAATTACAAAACAGAACAGAGGCACACCTTTAGAAGACACACTATGGCTGCTTAACCAGAAAGGTGAGGTGGGGTGATGCATAAAACAAGGGTTGGAAATTAGCTCAGACACCGCTGCATAAGCCAAATATGTAATAGACAAGGCCTACTCCCTGCTCAGTGAACTGGACTCAACACCCCCTAGTCACCGCACAAGAATATATCTGACTAATATGAATCTGAAAACCTATGTATTGATATCTCTCTGCAAGTGAATCAAGAGGGTGTAAAGCGGCATAAACACAGCAGGGAAAAGCAGCCAAACCCCATTCTAAACATACATTACTTTAAAAAACCCACAAAGCAAAGACAGTGAAAGAGAGAGAAATTCTTACAAAATCCATTCAGGGTCTCTGATGCAACCTGGATTGACCATATCTAGACCCACAGCTGGATGAGACATAAAGCTGGACACTCTTGGGGCTGAGAGGATTGGTGAGGTTGGGTGAGCAAATGCAGATACTTTAAAGTAATACCGCGGGGTACCCACCCCATGGGTCTCAAATCTCCAGGTACAAGGGAATCTTCCTACATCAAAACATGCATGGGAAACCCAGAAGATGGTATGCCGTGAGATCGGGAAAGGTTTCTAAAACGCACCTCATTTCTCCTCTCCTTGTGCTCGGGTTCGCCATTCCAGCCGCTTGACTAACCATCTCCCTACTGGGAGAATCAGCACCTTTAACCTCCTGTTTCGTCCAGGTTGCAATTTGTCCTGAGGATGAACGGGAAGACGGGGAACCAACGAGAGACTAGCCCTAGGTGTTGGGACAGGCATAGGTCACTCCATTTTCCCATCAGGAAGAAGAATGAACCACAGGCTCAGCCTGCCCCCCAGAACCAAAATAGGGCCTGAAGCAATCCTGAGCTTTTGCGGCCAGCTCCCAAAAAAGCGAGGAGACAAATGGAGCTCAGGGGCATTGCAATTCACAAACGTGCAGAGTTATAAATGAGAACTCTCGTCCACAAATATATTGAGGGAAGGCAACGAAGAGGATTTGAAAGCAAGGCAGATTTGCAGGAAACAGATTTCAGGAGGTAGATTCGACTCGCCTTTAAAGCACATGAAAAGCGGCAAAACGTTGACAATGATGCCCTTGGTCAAAAAGGGCGTATGCGTTTTTTCCTGAATATATTCAGGAAAAAACGCATACGCCCTTTTTGGCCAACCAAGCAAGCCGGAAGTGCAAATCAACGCTACAAAGAAGTCTCGCTTGCCCTCAGTCAAAAGGGCCATGCTGAACAAAGTGTAAAAACCAGAAAAGCAGGACAGGCCATGGAGACATGGCAGCCTTACTACGCTGATGGGCGGGATGTAAATTGCCAACAGGCACTCTGGAGAAGAGTACAGTGTGTCCTGAAACAAGTAATAAACACAGCGTAGAGAGCATAGGGCACTTCCACTCATGGGTGTATAAATGGGGAAAACTAAAAATCAACAAGACACAGGCACCCTAAAGTTTACGGCTGCTCTGTTTCCAAGAACCTCCGCTTCGGTACAACTTCAATATCCCAGGAAAGAGAAAAATGGATAAAGAAATGGTGGTACTTGGCACAATGGAATATCACTCAGCCATGAAATCAATGTCATAAGGCTAGTTAGCAGCATGATGAGTGGATTTAGGTACGATGATTCTAAGTGAAATAAGTCACACAGAAAAAGACACTTATCCTAAGATATCGCTTATAGAGGGAATGTCAAAATCGCTACACTTGAACTGAATTACAAAACAGAACAGAGTCACACCTTTAGAAGACACACTATGGCTGCTTAACGGGAAAGGTGAGGTGGGGTGATGCATAAAACAAGGGTTTCAAATTAGCTCAGAGACCGCTCCATAAGCCAAATATGTAATAGACAAGGCCTACTCCCTGCTCAGTGAACTGGACTCAACACACCCTAGTCACCACACAAGAATATATCTGACTAGTAAGAATCTGAAAACCTATGTATCGATATCTCTCTGCAAGTGAATCAAGAGGGTGTAAAGCGGCATCAACACAGCAGGGAAAAGCAGCCAAGCCCGATTCTAAACATAAATTTCTTTACAAAACCCACAAAACAAAGACAGTGAAAGAGAGAGAAATTCTTACAAAATCCGTTCAGGGTCTATGATGCAACCTGGATTGACCATATCTAGACCCACAGCTGGATGAGACATAAGGCTGGACACTCTTGGGGCTGAGAGGATTGGTGAGGTTGGGTGAGCAAACGCAGATACTTTAAAGTAACACTGCGGGGAACACACCCCATGGGTCTCAAATCTCCAGGTACAAGGGCATCTTCCTACATCAAAACATGCATGGGAAACCCAGAAGATGGTATGCCATGATATCGGGAATGGTTTCTAAAACGCACCTCATTTCTCCTCTCCTTGTGCTCGGGTTCGCCATTCCAGCCGCTTGACTAACCATCTCCCTACTTGGAGAATCAGCACCTTTAACCTACTGTTTCGTCCAGGTTGCAATTTGTCCTGAGGATGAACGGGAAGACGCGGAACCAACGAGAGACGAGCCCTAGGTGTTGGGACAGGCATAGGTCACTCCATTTTCTCATCAGGAAGAAGAATGAACCACAGGCTCAACCTGCCCCCCAGAACCAAAATAGGGCCTGAAGCAATCCTGCGCTTTTGCGGCCAGCTCCCAAAAAAGCGAGGAGACAAATGGAGCTCAGGGGCACTGCAATTCACAAACGTGCAGAGTTATAAATGAGAACTCTCGTCCACAAATATATTGAGGGAAGGCAACGAAGAGGATTTGAAAGCAAGGCAGATTTGCAGGAAACAGATTTCAGGAGGTAGATTCGACTCGCCTTTAAAGCACATGAAAAGCGGCAAAACGTTGACAATGATGCCCTTGGCCAAAAAGGGCGTATGCGTTTTTTCCTGAATATATTCAGGAAACAACGCATACGCCCTTTTTGGCCAACCAAGCAAGCCGGAAGGGCAAATCAGCGCTACAAAGAAGTCTCGCTTGCCCTCGGTCAAAAGGGCCATGCTGAACAAAGTGTAAAAACCAGAAAAGCAGGACAGACCATGGAGACATGGGAGCCTTGCTACGCTAATGGGCGGGATGTAAATTGCCAACAGGCACTCTGGAGATGAGTACGGTGTGTCCTGAAACAAGTAATAAACACAGCGTTGAGAGCATAGGGCACTTCCACTCATGGGCGTATAAATTGGGAAAACTAAAAATCAACAAGACACAGGCACCCCAAACTTTACGGCTGCTGTGTTTACAAGAACCTCCTCTTCGGTACACCTTCAATATCCCAGGAAAGAGAAAAATGGATAAAGAACTGGTGGTACTTGGCACAATGGAATATCACTCAGCCATGAAATCAATGTCATAAGGCTAGTTAGCAGCATGATGAGTGGATTTAGGTACGATGATTCTAAGTGAAATAAGTCACACAGAAAAAGGCACTTATCCTAAGATATCGCTTATAGAGGGAATGTCAAAATCGCTACACTTGAACTGAATTACAAAACAGAACAGAGGCACACCTTTAGAAGACACACTATGGCTGCTTAACCGGAAAGGTGAGGTGGGGTGATGCATAAAACAAGGGTTGGAAATTAGCTCAGACACCGCTCCATAAGCCAAATATGTAATAGACAAGGCCTACTCCCTGCTCAGTGAACTGGACTCAACACCCCCTGGTCACCGCACAAGAATATATCTGACTAGTATGAATCTGAAAACCTATGTATTGATATCTCTCTGCAAGTGAATCAAGAGGGTGTAAAGCGGCATAAACACAGCAGGGAAAAGCAGCCAAACCCCATTCTAAACATACATTACTTTAAAAAACCCACAAAGCAAAGACAGTGAAAGAGAGAGAAATTCTTACAAAATCCGTTCAGGGTCTCTGATGCAACCTGGATTGACCATATCTAGACCCACAGCTGGATGAGACATAAGGCTGGACACTCTTGGGGCTGAGAGGATTGGTGAGGTTGGGTGAGCAAATGCAGATACTTTAAAGTAATACCCCGGGGTACCCACCCCATGGGTCTCAAATCTCCAGGTACAAGGGAATCTTCCTACATCAAAACATGCATGGGAAACCCAGAAGATGGTATGCCGTGAGATCGGGAAAGGTTTCTAAAATGCACCTCATTTCTCCTCTCCTTGTGCTCGGGTTCGCCATTCCAGCCGCTTGACTAACCATCTCCCTACTTGGAGAATCAGCACCTTTAACCTCCTGTTTCGTCCAGGTTGCAATTTGTCCTGAGGATGGACGGGAAGATGGGGAACCAACGAGAGACTAGCCCTAGGTGTTGGGACAGGCACAGGTCACTCCATTTTCCCATCAGGAAGAAGAATGAACCACAGGCTCAGCCTGCCCCCCAGAACCAAAATAGGGCCTGAAGCAATCCTGCGCTTTTGCGGCCAGCTCCCAAAAAAGCAAGGAGACAAATGGAGCTCAGGGGCACTGCAATTCACAAACGTGCAGAGTTATAAATGAGAACACTCGTCCACAAATATATTGAGGGAAGGCAACGAAGAGGATTTGAAAGCAAGGCAGATTTGCAGGAAACAGATTTCAGGAGGTAGATTCGACTCGCCTTTAAAGCACATGAAAAGCGGCAAAACGTTGACAATGATGCCCTTGGCCAAAAAGGGCGTATGCGTTTTTTCCTGAATATATTCAGGAAAAAACGCATACGCCCTTTTTGGCCAACCAAGCAAGCCGGAAGTGCAAATCAACGCTACAAAGAAGTCTCGCTTGCCCTCGGTCAAAAGGGCCATGCTGAACAAAGTGTAAATACCAGAAAAGCAGGACAGGCCATGGAGACATGGCAGCCTTACTACGCTGATGGGCGGGATGTAAATTGCCAACAGGCACTCTGGAGAAGGGTACGGTGTGTCCTGAAACAAGTAATAAACACAGCGTAGAGAGCATAGGGCACTTCCACTCATGGGTGTATAAATTGGGAAAACTAAAAATCAACAAGACACAGGCACCCCACAATTTACGGCTGCTCTGTTGCCAAGAACCTCCGCTTCGGTACACCTTCAATATCCCGGGAAAGAGAAAAATGGATAAAGAAATGGTGGTACTTGGCACAATGCAATATCACTCAGCCATGAAATCAATGTCATAAGGCTAGTTAGCAGCATGATGAGTGGATTTAGGTACGATGATTCTAAGTGAAATAAGTCACACAGAAAAAGACACTTATCCTAAGATATCGCTTATAGAGGGAATGTCAAAATCGCTACACTTGAACTGAATTACAAAACAGAACAGAGTCACACCTTTAGAAGACACACTATGGCTGCTTAACGGGAAAGGTGAGGTGGGGTGATGCATAAAACAAGGGTTTCAAATTAGCTCAGAGACCGCTCCATAAGCCAAATATGTAATAGACAAGGCCTACTCCCTGCTCAGTGAACTGGACTCAACACACCCTAGTCACCACACAAGAATATATCTGACTAGTAAGAATCTGAAAACCTATATATCGATATCTCTCTGCAAGTGAATCAAGAGGGTGTAAAGCGGCATCAACACAGCAGGGAAAAGCAGCCAAGCCCGATTCTAAACATAAATTACTTTAAAAAACCCACAAAACAAAGACAGTGAAAGAGAGAGAAATTCTTACAAAATCCGTTCAGGGTCTATGATGCAACCTGGATTGACCATATCTAGACCCACAGCTGGATGAGACATTAGGCTGGACACTCTTGCGGCTGAGAGGATTGGTGAGGTTGGGTGAGCAAATGCAGATACTTTAAAGTAACACTGCGGGGAACACACCCCATGGGTCTCAAATCTCCAGGTACAAGGGCATCTTCCTACATCAAAACATGCATGGGAAACCCAGAAGATGGTATGCCGTGAGATCGGGAAAAGTTTCTAAAACGCACCTCATTTCTCCTCTCCTTGTGCTCGGGTTCGCCATTCCAGCCGCTTGACTAACCTACTTGGAGAATCAGCACCTTTAACCTCCTGATTGTACAGGTTGCAATTTGTCCTGAGGATGAACGTGAAGACGGGGAACCAACGAGAGACGAGCCCTAGGTGTTGGGACAGGCATAGGTCACTCCATTTTCCCATCAGGAAGAAGAATGAACCACAGGCTCAGCCTGCCCCCCAGAACCAAAATAGGGCCTGAAGCAATCCTGCGCTTTTGCGGCCAGCTCCCAAAAAAGCGAGGAGACAAATGGAGCTCAGGGGCACTGCAATTCACAAACGTGCAGAGTTATAAATGAGAACTCTCGTCCACAAATATATTGAAGGAAGGCAACGAAGAGGATTTGAAAGCAAGGCAGATTTGCAGGAAACAGATTTCAGGAGGTAGATTCGACTCGCCTTTAAAGCACATGAAAAGCGGCAAAACGTTGACAATGATGCCCTTGGCCAAAAAGGGCGTATGCGTTTTTTCCTGAATATATTCAGGAAAAAACGCATACGCCCTTTTTGGCCAACCAAGCAAGCCGGAAGGGCAAATCAGCGCTACAAAGAAGTCTCGCTTGCCCTCGGTCAAAAGGGCCATGCTGAACAAAGTGTAAAAACCAGAAAAGCAGGACAGGCCATGGAGACATGGGAGCCTTGCTACGCTGATGGGCGGGATGTAAATTGCCAACAGGCACTCTGGAGATGAGTACGGTGTGTCCTGAAACAAGTAATAAACACAGCGTTGAGAGCATAGGGCACTTCCACTCATGGGCGTATAAATTGGGAAAACTAAAAATCAACAAGACACAGGCACCCCAAACTTTATGGCTGCTCTGTTTCCAAGAACCTCCACATCGGTACACCTTCAATATCCCAGGAAAGAGAAAAATGGATAAACAAATGTTGGTACTTGGCACAATGGAATATCACTCAGCCATGAAATCAATGTCATAAGGCTAGTTAGCAGCATGATGAGTGGATTTAGGTACGATGATTCTAAGTGAAATAAGTCACACAGAAAAAGACACTTATCCTAAGATATCGCTTATAGAGGGAATGTCAAAATCGCTACACTTGAACTGAATTACAAAACAGAACAGAGGCACACCTTTAGAAGACACACTATGGCTGCTTAACCGGAAAGGTGAGGTGGGGTGATGCATAAAACAAGGGTTTGAAATTAGCTCAGACACCACTCCATAAGCCAAATATGTAATAGACAAGGCCTACTCCCTGCTCAGTGAACTGGACTCAACACCCCCTAGTCACCGCACAAGAATATATCTGACTAGTATGAATCTGAAAACCTATGTATTGATATCTCTCTGCAAGTGAATCAAGAGGGTGTAAAGCGGCATAAACACAGCAGGGAAAAGCAGCCAAACCCCATTCTAAACATACATTACTTTAAAAAACCCACAAAGCAAAGACAGTGAAAGAGAGAGAAATTCTTACAAAATCCGTTCAGGGTCTCTGATGCAACCTGGATTGACCATATCTAGACCCACAGCTGGATGAGACATAAGGCTGGACACTCTTGGGGCTGAGAGGATTGGTGAGGTTGGGTGAGCAAATGCAGATACTTTAAAGTAATACCCCGGGGTACCCACCCCATGGGTCTCAAATCTCCAGGTACAAGGGAATCTTCCTACATCAAAACATGCATGGGAAACCCAGAAGATGGTATGCCGTGAGATCGGGAAAGGTTTCTAAAATGCACCTCATTTCTCCTCTCCTTGTGCTCGGGTTCGCCATTCCAGCCGCTTGACTAACCATCTCCCTACTTGGAGAATCAGCACCTTTAACCTCCTGTTTCGTCCAGGTTGCAATTTGTCCTGAGGATGGACGGGAAGATGGGGAACCAACGAGAGACTAGCCCTAGGTGTTGGGACAGGCACAGGTCACTCCATTTTCCCATCAGGAAGAAGAATGAACCACAGGCTCAGCCTGCCCCCCAGAACCAAAATAGGGCCTGAAGCAATCCTGCGCTTTTGCGGCCAGCTCCCAAAAAAGCAAGGAGACAAATGGAGCTCAGGGGCACTGCAATTCACAAACGTGCAGAGTTATAAATGAGAACACTCGTCCACAAATATATTGAGGGAAGGCAACGAAGAGGATTTGAAAGCAAGGCAGATTTGCAGGAAACAGATTTCAGGAGGTAGATTCGACTCGCCTTTAAAGCACATGAAAAGCGGCAAAACGTTGACAATGATGCCCTTGGCCAAAAAGGGCGTATGCGTTTTTTCCTGAATATATTCAGGAAAAAACGCATACGCCCTTTTTGGCCAACCAAGCAAGCCGGAAGTGCAAATCAACGCTACAAAGAAGTCTCGCTTGCCCTCGGTCAAAAGGGCCATGCTGAACAAAGTGTAAAAACCAGAAAAGCAGGACAGGCCATGGAGACATGGCAGCCTTACTACGCTGATGGGCGGGATGTAAATTGCCAACAGGCACTCTGGAGAAGGGTACGGTGTGTCCTGAAACAAGTAATAAACACAGCGTAGAGAGCATAGGGCACTTCCACTCATGGGTGTATAAATTGGGAAAACTAAAAATCAACAAGACACAGGCACCCCAAACTTTACGGCTGCTCTGTTGCCAAGAACCTCCGCTTCGGTACACCTTCAATATCCCGGGAAAGAGAAAAATGGATAAAGAAATGGTGGTACTTGGCACAATGCAATATCACTCAGCCATGAAATCAATGTCATAAGGCTAGTTAGCAGCATGATGAGTGGATTTAGGTACGATGATTCTAAGTGAAATAAGTCACACAGAAAAAGACACTTATCCTAAGATATCGCTTATAGAGGGAATGTCAAAATCGCTACACTTGAACTGAATTACAAAACAGAACAGAGTCACACCTTTAGAAGACACACTATGGCTGCTTAACGGGAAAGGTGAGGTGGGGTGATGCATAAAACAAGGGTTTCAAATTAGCTCAGAGACCGCTCCATAAGCCAAATATGTAATAGACAAGGCCTACTCCCTGCTCAGTGAACTGGACTCAACACACCCTAGTCACCACACAAGAATATATCTGACTAGTAAGAATCTGAAAACCTATATATCGATATCTCTCTGCAAGTGAATCAAGAGGGTGTAAAGCGGCATCAACACAGCAGGGAAAAGCAGCCAAGCCCGATTCTAAACATAAATTACTTTAAAAAACCCACAAAACAAAGACAGTGAAAGAGAGAGAAATTCTTACAAAATCCGTTCAGGGTCTATGATGCAACCTGGATTGACCATATCTAGACCCACAGCTGGATGAGACATTAGGCTGGACACTCTTGCGGCTGAGAGGATTGGTGAGGTTGGGTGAGCAAATGCAGATACTTTAAAGTAACACTGCGGGGAACACACCCCATGGGTCTCAAATCTCCAGGTACAAGGGCATCTTCCTACATCAAAACATGCATGGGAAACCCAGAAGATGGTATGCCGTGAGATCGGGAAAAGTTTCTAAAACGCACCTCATTTCTCCTCTCCTTGTGCTCGGGTTCGCCATTCCAGCCGCTTGACTAACCTACTTGGAGAATCAGCACCTTTAACCTCCTGATTGTACAGGTTGCAATTTGTCCTGAGGATGAACGTGAAGACGGGGAACCAACGAGAGACGAGCCCTAGGTGTTGGGACAGGCATAGGTCACTCCATTTTCCCATCAGGAAGAAGAATGAACCACAGGCTCAGCCTGCCCCCCAGAACCAAAATAGGGCCTGAAGCAATCCTGCGCTTTTGCGGCCAGCTCCCAAAAAAGCGAGGAGACAAATGGAGCTCAGGGGCACTGCAATTCACAAACGTGCAGAGTTATAAATGAGAACTCTCGTCCACAAATATATTGAAGGAAGGCAACGAAGAGGATTTGAAAGCAAGGCAGATTTGCAGGAAACAGATTTCAGGAGGTAGATTCGACTCGCCTTTAAAGCACATGAAAAGCGGCAAAACGTTGACAATGATGCCCTTGGCCAAAAAGGGCGTATGCGTTTTTTCCTGAATATATTCAGGAAAAAACGCATACGCCCTTTTTGGCCAACCAAGCAAGCCGGAAGGGCAAATCAGCGCTACAAAGAAGTCTCGCTTGCCCTCGGTCAAAAGGGCCATGCTGAACAAAGTGTAAAAACCAGAAAAGCAGGACAGGCCATGGAGACATGGGAGCCTTGCTACGCTGATGGGCGGGATGTAAATTGCCAACAGGCACTCTGGAGATGAGTACGGTGTGTCCTGAAACAAGTAATAAACACAGCGTTGAGAGCATAGGGCACTTCCACTCATGGGGGTATAAATTGGGAAAACTAAAAATCAACAAGACACAGGCACCCCAAACTTTATGGCTGCTCTGTTTCCAAGAACCTCCACATCGGTACACCTTCAATATCCCAGGAAAGAGAAAAATGGATAAACAAATGTTGGTACTTGGCACAATGGAATATCACTCAGCCATGAAATCAATGTCATAAGGCTAGTTAGCAGCATGATGAGTGGATTTAGGTACGATGATTCTAAGTGAAATAAGTCACACAGAAAAAGACACTTATCCTAAGATATCGCTTATAGAGGGAATGTCAAAATCGCTACACTTGAACTGAATTACAAAACAGAACAGAGGCACACCTTTAGAAGACACACTATGGCTGCTTAACCGGAAAGGTGAGGTGGGGTGATGCATAAAACAAGGGTTTGAAATTAGCTCAGACACCACTCCATAAGCCAAATATGTAATAGACAAGGCCTACTCCCTGCTCAGTGAACTGGACTCAACACCCCCTAGTCACCGCACAAGAATATATCTGACTAGTATGAATCTGAAAACCTATGTATTGATATCTCTCTGCAAGTGAATCAAGAGGGTGTAAAGCGGCATAAACACAGCAGGGAAAAGCAGCCAAACCCCATTCTAAACATACATTACTTTAAAAAACCCACAAAGCAAAGACAGTGAAAGAGAGAGAAATTCTTACAAAATCCGTTCAGGGTCTCTGATGCAACCTGGATTGACCATATCTAGACCCACAGCTGGATGAGACATAAGGCTGGACACTCTTGGGGCTGAGAGGATTGGTGAGGTTGGGTGAGCAAATGCAGATACTTTAAAGTAATACCCCGGGGTACCCACCCCATGGGTCTCAAATCTCCAGGTACAAGGGAATCTTCCTACATCAAAACATGCATGGGAAACCCAGAAGATGGTATGCCGTGAGATCGGGAAAGGTTTCTAAAATGCACCTCATTTCTCCTCTCCTTGTGCTCGGGTTCGCCATTCCAGCCGCTTGACTAACCATCTCCCTACTTGGAGAATCAGCACCTTTAACCTCCTGTTTCGTCCAGGTTGCAATTTGTCCTGAGGATGGACGGGAAGATGGGGAACCAACGAGAGACTAGCCCTAGGTGTTGGGACAGGCACAGGTCACTCCATTTTCCCATCAGGAAGAAGAATGAACCACAGGCTCAGCCTGCCCCCCAGAACCAAAATAGGGCCTGAAGCAATCCTGCGCTTTTGCGGCCAGCTCCCAAAAAAGCGAGGAGACAAATGGAGCTCAGGGGCACTGCAATTCACAAACGTGCAGAGTTATAAATGAGAACACTCGTCCACAAATATATTGAGGGAAGGCAACGAAGAGGATTTGAAAGCAAGGCAGATTTGCAGGAAACAGATTTCAGGAGGTAGATTCGACTCGCCTTTAAAGCACATGAAAAGCGGCAAAACGTTGACAATGATGCCCTTGGCCAAAAAGGGCGTATGCGTTTTTTCCTGAATATATTCAGGAAAAAACGCATACGCCCTTTTTGGCCAACCAAGCAAGCCGGAAGTGCAAATCAACGCTACAAAGAAGTCTCGCTTGCCCTCGGTCAAAAGGGCCATGCTGAACAAAGTGTAAAAACCAGAAAAGCAGGACAGGCCATGGAGACATGGCAGCCTTACTACGCTGATGGGCGGGATGTAAATTGCCAACAGGCACTCTGGAGAAGGGTACGGTGTGTCCTGAAACAAGTAATAAACACAGCGTAGAGAGCATAGGGCACTTCCACTCATGGGTGTATAAATTGGGAAAACTAAAAATCAACAAGACACAGGCACCCCAAACTTTACGGCTGCTCTGTTGCCAAGAACCTCCGCTTCGGTACACCTTCAATATCCCGGGAAAGAGAAAAATGGATAAAGAAATGGTGGTACTTGGCACAATGCAATATCACTCAGCCATGAAATCAATGTCATAAGGCTAGTTAGCAGCATGATGAGTGGATTTAGGT
Organism: Eubalaena glacialis; assembly: GCF_028564815.1. Taxonomy (NCBI): domain Eukaryota; kingdom Metazoa; phylum Chordata; class Mammalia; order Artiodactyla; family Balaenidae; genus Eubalaena; species Eubalaena glacialis. The sequence goes on along the minus strand of NW_026871231.1, from coordinate 319,347 downwards.
ACGATGATTCTAAGTGAAATAAGTCACACAGAAAAAGACACTTATCCTAAGATATCGCTTATAGAGGGAATGTCAAAATCGCTACACTTGAACTGAATTACAAAACAGAACAGAGTCACACTTTTAGAAGACACACTATGGCTGCTTAACGGGAAAGGTGAGGTGGGGTGATGCATAAAACAAGGGTTTCAAATTAGCTCAGAGACCGCTCCATAAGCCAAATATGTAATAGACAAGGCCTACTCCCTGCTCAGTGAACTGGACTCAACACACCCTAGTCACCACACAAGAATATATCTGACTAGTAAGAATCTGAAAACCTATGTATCGATATCTCTCTGCAAGTGAATCAAGAGGGTGTAAAGCGGCATCAACACAGCAGGGAAAAGCAGCCAAGCCCGATTCTAAACATAAATTACTTTAAAAAACCCACAAAACAAAGACAGTGAAAGAGAGAGAAATTCTTACAAAATCCGTTCAGGGTCTATGATGCAACCTGGATTGACCATATCTAGACCCACAGCTGGATGAGACATAAGGCTGGACACTCTTGGGGCTGAGAGGATTGGTGAGGTTGGGTGAGCAAACGCAGATACTTTAAAGTAACACTGCGGGAAACACACCCCATGGGTATCAAATCTCCAGGTACAAGGGCATCTTCCTACATCAAAACATGCATGGGAAACCCAGAAGATGGTATGCCATGATATCGGGAAAGGTTTCTAAAATGCACCTCATTTCTCCTCTCCTTGTGCACGGGTTCACCATTCCAGCTGCTTGAGTTACCATCTCCCTAATTGGAGAATCAGCACCTTTAACCTCCTGATTGTACAGGTTGCAATTTGTCCTGAGGATGAACGTGAAGACGGGGAACCAACGAGAGACGAGCCCTAGGTGTTGGGACAGGCATAGGTCACTCCATTTTCCCATCAGGAAGAAGAATGAACCACAGGCTCAGCCTGCCCCCCAGAACCAAAATAGGGCCTGAAGCAATCCTGCGCTTTTGCGGCCAGCTCCCAAAAAAGCGAGGAGACAAATGGAGCTCAGGGGCACTGCAATTCACAAACGTGCAGAGTTATAAATAAGAACTCTCGTCCACAAATATATTGAAGGAAGGCAACGAAGAGGATTTGAAAGCAAGGCAGATTTGCAGGAAACAGATTTCAGGAGGTAGATTCGACTCGCCTTTAAAGCACATGAAAAGCGGCAAAACGTTGACAATGATGCCCTTGGCCAAAAAGGGCGTATGCGTTTTTTCCTGAATATATTCAGGAAAAAACGCATACGCCCTTTTTGGCCAACCAAGCAAGCCGGAAGGGCAAATCAGCGCTACAAAGAAGTCTCGCTTGCCCTCGGTCAAAAGGGCCATGCTGAACAAAGTGTAAAAACCAGAAAAGCAGGACAGGCCATGGAGACATGGGAGCCTTGCTACGCTGATGGGCGGGATGTAAATTGCCAACAGGCACTCTGGAGATGAGTACGGTGTGTCCTGAAACAAGTAATAAACACAGCGTTGAGAGCATAGGGCACTTCCACTCATGGGCGTATAAATTGGGAAAACTAAAAATCAACAAGACACAGGCACCCCAAACTTTATGGCTGCTCTGTTTCCAAGAACCTCCACATCGGTACACCTTCAATATCCCAGGAAAGAGAAAAATGGATAAACAAATGTTGGTACTTGGCACAATGGAATATCACTCAGCCATGAAATCAATGTCATAAGGCTAGTTAGCAGCATGATGAGTGGATTTAGGTACGATGATTCTAAGTGAAATAAGTCACACAGAAAAAGACACTTACCTAAGATATCGCTTATAGAGGGAATGTCAAAATCGCTACACTTGAACTGAATTACAAAACAGAACAGAGGCACACCTTTAGAAGACACACTATGGCTGCTTAACCGGAAAGGTGAGGTGGGGTGATGCATAAAACAAGGGTTTGAAATTAGCTCAGACACCACTCCATAAGCCAAATATGTAATAGACAAGGCCTACTCCCTGCTCAGTGAACTGGACTCAACACCCCCTAGTCACCGCACAAGAATATATCTGACTAGTATGAATCTGAAAACCTATGTATTGATATCTCTCTGCAAGTGAATCAAGAGGGTGTAAAGCGGCATAAACACAGCAGGGAAAAGCAGCCAAACCCCATTCTAAACATACATTACTTTAAAAAACCCACAAAGCAAAGACAGTGAAAGAGAGAGAAATTCTTACAAAATCCGTTCAGGGTCTCTGATGCAACCTGGATTGACCATATCTAGACCCACAGCTGGATGAGACATAAGGCTGGACACTCTTGGGGCTGAGAGGATTGGTGAGGTTGGGTGAGCAAATGCAGATACTTTAAAGTAATACCCCGGGGTACCCACCCCATGGGTCTCAAATCTCCAGGTACAAGGGAATCTTCCTACATCAAAACATGCATGGGAAACCCAGAATATGGTATGCCGTGAGATCGGGAAAGGTTTCTAAAACGCACCTCATTTCTCCTCTCCTTGTGCTCGGGTTCGCCATTCCAGCCGCTTGACTAAGCATCTCCCTACTTGGAGAATCAGCACCTTTAACCTCCTGTTTCGTCCAGGTTGCAATTTGTCCTGAGGATGAACGGGAAGATGGGGAACCAACGAGAGACTAGCCCTAGGTGTTGGGACAGGCACAGGTCACTCCATTTTCCCATCAGGAAGAAGAATGAACCACAGGCTCAGCCTGCCCCCCAGAACCAAAATAGGGCCTGAAGCAATCCTGCGCTTTTGCGGCCAGCTCCCAAAAAAGCGAGGAGACAAATGGAGCTCAGGGGCATTGCAATTCACAAACGTGCAGAGTTATAAATGAGAACTCTCGTCCACAAATATATTGAGGGAAGGCAACGAAGAGGATTTGAAAGCAAGGCAGATTTGCAGGAAACAGATTTCAGGAGGTAGATTCGACTCGCCTTTAAAGCACATGAAAAGCGGCAAAACGTTGACAATGATGCCCTTGGCCAAAAAGGGCGTATGCGTTTTTTCCTGAATATATTCAGGAAACAACGCATACGCCCTTTTTGGCCAACCAAGCAAGCCGGAAGTGCAAATCAACGCTACAAAGAAGTCTCGCTTGCCCTCAGTCAAAAGGGCCATGCTGAACAAAGTGTAAAAACCAGAAAAGCAGGACAGGCCATGGAGACATGGCAGCCTTACTACGCTGATGGGCAGGATGTAAATTGCCAACAGGCACTCTGGAGAAGAGTACAGTGTGTCCTGAAACAAGTAATAAACACAGCGTAGAGAGCATAGGGCACTTCCACTCATGCGTGTATAAATGGGGAAAACTAAAAATCAACAAGACACAGGCACCCTAAAGTTTACGGCTGCTCTGTTCCCAAGAACCTCCGCTTCGGTACACCTTCAATATCCCAGGAAAGAGAAAAATGGATAAAGAAATGGTGGTACTTGGCACAATGGAATATCACTCAGCCATGAAATCAATGTCATAAGGCTAGTTAGCAGCATGATGAGTGGATTTAGGTACGATGATTCTAAGTGAAATAAGTCACACAGAAAAAGACACTTATCCTAAGATATCGCTTATAGAGGGAATGTCAAAATCGCTACACTTGAACTGAATTACAAAACAGAACAGAGTCACAACTTTAGAAGACACACTATGGCTGCTTAACGGGAAAGGTGAGGTGGGGTGATGCATAAAACAAGGGTTTCAAATTAGCTCAGAGACCGCTCCATAAGCCAAATATGTAATAGACAAGGCCTACTCCCTGCTCAGTGAACTGGACTCAACACACCCTAGTCACCACACAAGAATATATCTGACTAGTAAGAATCTGAAAACCTATGTATCGATATCTCTCTGCAAGTGAATCAAGAGGGTGTAAAGCGGCATCAACACAGCAGGGAAAAGCAGCCAAGCCCGATTCTAAACATAAATTACTTTAAAAAACCCACAAAACAAAGACAGTGAAAGAGAGAGAAATTCTTACAAAATCCGTTCAGGGTCTATGATGCAACCTGGATTGACCATATCTAGACCCACAGCTGGATGAGACATAACGCTGGACACTCTTGGGGCTGAGAGGATTGGTGAGGTTGGGTGAGCAAACGCAGATACTTTAAAGTAACACTGCGGGGAACACACCCCATGGGTATCAAATCTCCAGGTACAAGGGCATCTTCCTACATCAAAACATGCATGGGAAACCCAGATGATGGTATGCCATGAGATCGGGAAAGGTTTCTAAAATGCACCTCATTTCTCCTCTCCTTGTGCTCGGGTTCACCATTCCAGCTGCTTGACTAAACATCTCCCTACTTGGAGAATCAGCACCTTTAACCTCCTGATTGTACAGGTTGCAATTTGTCCTGAGGATGAACGTGAAGACGGGGAACCAAAGAGACGAGCCCTAGGTGTTGGGACAGGCATAGGTCACTCCATTTTCCCATTAGGAAGAAGAAGGAACCACAGGCTCAGCCTGCCCCCCAGAACCAAAATAGGGCCTGAAGCAATCCTGCGCTTTTGCGGCCAGCTCCCAAAAAAGCGAGGAGACAAATGGAGCTCAGGGGCACTGCAATTCACAAACGTGCAGAGTTATAAATGAGAACTCTCGTCCACAAATATATTGAAGGAAGGCAACGAAGAGGATTTGAAAGCAAGGCAGATTTGCAGGAAACAGATTTCAGGAGGTAGATTCGACTCGCCTTTAAAGCACATGAAAAGCGGCAAAACGTTGACAATGATGCCCTTGGCCAAAAAGGGCGTATGCGTTTTTTCCTGAATATATTCAGGAAAAAACGCATACGCCCTTTTTGGCCAACCAAGCAAGCCGGAAGGGCAAATCAGCGCTACAAAGAAGTCTCGCTTGCCCTCGGTCAAAAGGGCCATGCTGAACAAAGTGTAAAAACCAGAAAATCAGGACAGGCCATGGAGACATGGGAGCCTTGCTACGCTGATGGGCGGGATGTAAATTGCCAACAGGCACTCTGGAGATGAGTACGGTGTGTCCTGAAACAAGTAATAAACACAGGGTTGAGAGCATAGGGCACTTCCACTCATGGGCGTATAAATTGGAAAATTAAAAATCAACAAGACACAGGCACCCCAAACTTTACGGCTGCTCTGTTTACAAGAACCTCCGCTTCGGTACACCTTCAATATCCCAGGAAAGAGAAAAATGGATAAAGAAATGGTGGTACTTGGCACAATGGAATATCACTCAGCCATGAAATCAATATCATAAGGCTAGTTAGTAGCATGATGAGTGGATTTAGGTACGATGATTCTAAGTGAAATAAGTCACACAGAAAAAGACACTTATCCTAAGATATCGCTTATAGAGGGAATGTCAAAATCGCTACACTTGAACTGAATTACAAAACAGAACAGAGTCACACCTTTAGAAGACACACTATGGCTGCTTAACGGGAAAGGTGAGGTGGGGTGATGCATAAAACAAGGGTTTGAAATTAGCTCAGAGACCGCTCCATAAGCCAAATATGTAATAGACAAGGCCTACTCCCTGCTCAGTGAACTGGACTCAACACACCCTAGTCACCACACAAGAATATATCTGACTAGTAAGAATCTGAAAACCTATGTATCGATATCTCTCTGCAAGTGAATCAAGAGGGTGTAAAGCGGCATAAACACAGCAGGGAAAAGCAGCCAAACCCCATTCTAAACATACATTACTTTAAAAAACCCACAAAGCAAAGACAGTGAAAGAGAGAGAAATTCTTACAAAATCCGTTCAGGGTCTCTGATGCAACCTGGATTGACCATATCTAGACCCACAGCTGGATGAGACATAAGGCTGGACACTCTTGGGGCTGAGAGGATTGGTGAGGTTGGGTGAGCAAACGCAGATACTTTAAAGTAACACTGCGGGGAACACACCCCATGGGTCTCAAATCTCCAGGTACAAGGGCATCTTCCTACATCAAAACATGCATGGGAAACCCAGAAGATGGTATGCCATGAGATCGGGAAATGTTTCTAAAATGCACCTCATTTCTCCTCTCCTTATGCTCGGGTTCACCATTCCAGCTGCTTGACTAACCATCTCCCTACTTGAAGAATCAGCACCTTTAACCTCCTGATTGTACAGGTTGCAATTTGTCCTGAGGATGAACGTGAAGACGGGGAACCAACGAGAGACGAGCCCTAGGTGTTGGGACAGGCATAGGTCACTCCATTTTCCCATCAGGAAGAGGAATGAACCACAGGCTCAGCCTGCCCCCCAGAACCAAAATAGGGCCTGAAGCAATCCTGCGCTTTTGCGGCCAGCTCCCAAAAAAGCGAGGAGACAAATGGAGCTCAGGGGCACTGCAATTCACAAACGTGCAGAGTTATAAATGAGAACTCTCGTCCACAAATATATTGAGGGAAGGCAACGCAGAGGATTTGAAAGCAAGGCAGATTTGCAGGAAACAGATTTCAGGAGGTAGATTCGACTCGCCTTTAAAGCACATGAAAAGCGGCAAAACGTTGACAATGATGCCCTTGGCCAAAAAGGGCGTATGCGTTTTTTCCTGAATATATTCAGGAAAAAACGCATACGCCCTTTTTGGCCAACCAAGCAAGCCGGAAGGGCAAATCAACGCTACAAAGAAGTCTCGCTTGCCCTCGGTCAAAAGGGCCATGTTGAACAAAGTGTAAAAACCAGAAAAACACGACAGGCCATGGAGACATGGGAGCCTTGCTACGCTGATGGGCGGGATGTAAATTGCCAACAGGCACTCTGGAGAAGAGTACAGTGTGTCCTGAAACAAGTAATAAACACAGCGTAGAGAGCATAGGGCACTTCCACTCATGGGCGTATAAATTGGGAAAACTAAAAATCAACAAGACACAGGCACCCCAAACTTTACGGCTGCTCTGTTTACAAGAACCTCCGCTTCGGTACACCTTCAATATCCCAGGAAAGAGAAAAATGGATAAAGAAATGGTGGTACTTGGCACAATGCAATATCACTCAGCCATGAAATCAATGTCATAAGGCTAGTTAGCAGCATGATGAGTGGATTTAGGTACGATGAGTCTAAGTGAAATAAGTCACACAGAAAAAGGCACTTATCCTAAGATATCGCTTATAGAGGGAATGTCAAAATCGCTACACTTGAACTGAATTACAAAACAGAACAGAGTCACACCTTTAGAAGACACACTATGGCTGCTTAACCGGAAAGGTGAGGTGGGGTGATGCATAAAACAAGGGTTTGAAATTAGCTCAGACACCGCTCCATAAGCCAAATATGTAATAGACAAGGCCTACTCCCTGCTCAGTGAATTGGACTCAACACCCCCTAGTCACCGCACAAGAATATATCTGACTAGTATGAATCTGAAAACCTATGTATTGATATCTCTCTGCAAGTGAATCAAGAGGGTGTAAAGCGGCATAAACACAGCAGGGAAAAGCAGCCAAACCCCATTCTAAACATACATTACTTTAAAAAACCCACAAAGCAAAGACAGTGAAAGAGAGAGAAATTCTTACAAAATCCGTTCAGGGTCTCTGATGCAACCTGGATTGACCATATCTAGACACACAGCTGGATGAGACATAAGGCTGGACACTCTTGGGGCTGAGAGGATTGGTGAGGTTGGGTGAGCAAATGCAGATACTTTAAAGTAATACCGCGGGGTACCCACCCCATGGGTCTCAAAACTCCAGGTACAAGGGAATCTTCCTACATCAAAACATGCATGGGAAACCCAGAAGATGGTATGCCGTGAGATCGGGAAAGGTTTCTAAAACGCACCTCATTTCTCCTCTCCTTCTGCTCGGGTTCACCATTCCAGCCGCTTGACTAACCATCTCCCTACTTGGAGAATCAGCACCTTTAACCTACTGTTTCGTCCAGGTTGCAATTTGTCCTGAGGATGAACGGGAAGACGGGGAACCAACGAAAGACTAGCCCTAGGTGTTGGGATAGGCACAGGTCACTCCATTTTCCCATCAGGAAGAAGAATGAACCACAGGCTCAGCCTGCCCCCCAGAACCAAAATAGGGCCTGAAGCAATCCTGCGCTTTTGCGGCCAGCTCCCAAAAAAGCGAGGAGACAAATGGAGCTCAGGGGCACTGCAATTCACAAACGTGCAGAGTTATAAATGAGAACTCTCGTCCACAAATATATTGAGGGAAGGCAACGAAGAGGATTTGAAAGCAAGGCAGATTTGCAGGAAACAGATTTCAGGAGGTAGATTCGACTCGCCTTTAAAGCACATGAAAAGCGGCAAAACGTTGACAATGATGCCCTTGGCCAAAAAGGGCGTATGCGTTTTTTCCTGAATATATTCAGGAAAAAACGCATACGCCCTTTTTGGCCAACCAAGCAAGCCGGAAGGGCAAATCAGCGCTACAAAGAAGTCTCGCTTGCCCTCGGTCAAAAGGGCCATACTGAACAAAGTGTAAAAACCAGAAAATCAGGACAGGCCATGGAGACATGGGAGCCTTGCTACGCTGATGGGCGGGATGTAAATTGCCAACAGGCACTCTGGAGAAGAGTACGGTGTGTCCTGAAACAAGTAATAAACACAGAGTTGAGAGCATAGGGCACTTCCACTCATGGGCGTATAAATTGGGAAAACTAAAAATCAACAAGACACAGGCACCCCAAACTTTACGGCTGCTCTGTTGCCAAGAACCTCCGCTTCGGTACACCTTCAATATCCCAGGAAAGAGAAAAATGGACAAAGAAATGGTGGTACTTGGCACAATGGAATATCACTCAGCCATGAAATCAATGTCATAAGGCTAGTTAGCAGCATGATGAGTGGATTTAGGTACGATGATTCTAAGTGAAATAAGTCACACAGAAAAAGACACTTATCCTAAGATATCGCTTATAGAGGGAATGTCAAAATCGCTACACTTGAACTGAATTACAAAACAGAACAGAGTCACACCTTTAGAAGACACACTATGGCTGCTTAACGGGAAAGGTGAGGTGGGGTGATGCATAAAACAAGGGTTTGAAATTAGCTCAGAGACCGCTCCATAAGCCAAATATGTAATAGACAAGGCCTACTCCCCGCTCAGTGAACTGGACTCAACACACCCTAGTCACCACACAAGAATATATCTGACTAGTAAGAATCTGAAAACATATATATCGATATCTCTCTGCAAGTGAATCAAGAGGGTGTAAAGCGGCATCAACACAGCAGGGAAAAGCAGCCAAGCCCGATTCTAAACATAAATTTCTTTAAAAAACCCACAAAACAAAGACAGTGAAAGAGAGAGAAATTCTTACAAAATCCGTTCAGGGTCTATGATGCAACCTGGATTGACCATATCTAGACCCACAGCTGGATGAGACATAAGGCTGGACACTCTTGGGGCTGAGAGGATTGGTGAGGTTGGGTGAGCAAATGCAGATACTTTAAAGTAATACCGCGGGGTACCCACCCCATGGGTCTCAAATCTCCAGGTACAAGGGAATCTTCCTACATCAAAACATGCATGGGAAACCCAGAAGATGGTATGCCGTGAGATCGGGAAAGGTTTCTAAAACGCACCTCATTTCTCCTCTCCTTGTGCTCGGGTTCGCCATTCCAGCCGCTTGACTAACCATCTCCCTACTTGGAGAATCAGCACCTTTAACCTACTGTTTCGTCCAGGTTGCAATTTGTCCTGAGGATGAACGTGAAGACGGGGAACCAACGAGAGACGAGCCCTAGGTGTTGGGACAGGCATAGGTCATTCCATTTTCCCATCAGGAAGAAGAATGAACCACAGGCTCAGCCTGCCCCCCAGAACCAAAATAGGGCCTGAAGCAATCCTGCGCTTTTGCGGCCAGCTCCCAAAAAAGCGAGGAGACAAATGGAGCTCAGGGGCACTGCAATTCACAAACGTGCAGAGTTATAAATGAGAACTCTCGTCCACAAATATATTGAAGGAAGGCAACGAAGAGGATTTGAAAGCAAGGCAGATTTGCAGGAAACAGATTTCAGGAGGTAGATTCGACTCGCCTTTAAAGCACATGAAAAGCGGCAAAACGTTGACAATGATGCCCTTGGCCAAAAAGGGCGTATGCGTTTTTTCCTGAATATATTCAGGAAAAAACGCATACGCCCTTTTTGGCCAACCAAGCAAGCCGGAAGGGCAAATCAGCGCTACAAAGAAGTCTCGCTTGCCCTCGGTCAAAAGGGCCATGCTGAACAAAGTGTAAAAACCAGAAAGCAGGACAGGCCATGGAGACATGGGAGCCTTGCTACGCTGATGGGCGGGATGTAAATTGCCAACAGGCACTCTGGAGATGAGTACGGTGTGTCCTGAAACAAGTAATAAACACAGCGTTGAGAGCATAGGGCACTTCCACTCATGGGCGTATAAATTGGGAAAATTAAAAATCAACAAGACACAGGCACCCCAAACTTTACGGCTGCTCTGTTGCCAAGAACCTCCGCTTCGGTACACCTTCAATATCCCAGGAAAGAGAAAAATGGATAAAGAAATGGTGGTACTTGGCACAATGGAATATCACTCAGCCATGAAATCAATGTCATAAGGCTAGTTAGCAGCATGATGTGTCGATTTAGCGACGATGATTCTAAGTGAATTAAGTCACACAGAAAAAGGCACTTATCCTGAGATATCGCTTATAGAGAGAATGTCAAAATCGCTACACTTGAACTGAATTACAAAACAGAACAGAGGCACACCTTTAGAAGACACACTATGGCTGCTTAACCGGAAAGGTGAGGTGGGGTGATGCATAAAACAAGGGTTTGAAATTAGCTCAGAGACCGCTCCATAAGCCAAATATGTAATAGACAAGGCCTACTCCCTGCTCAGTGAACTGGACTGAACAGCCCCTAGTCACCGCACAAGAATATATCTGACTAGTAAGAATCTGAAAACCTATGTATTGATATCTCACTGCAAGTGAATCAAGAGGGTGTAAAGCGGCATAAACACAGCAGGGAAAAGCAGCCAAACCCCATTCTAAACATACATTACTTTAAAAAACCCACAAAGCAAAGACAGTGAAAGAGAGAGAAATTCTTACAAAATCCGTTCAGGGTCTCTGATGCAACCTGGATTGACCATATCTAGACCCACAGCTGGATGAGACATAAGGCTGGACACTCTTGGGGCTGAGAGGATTGGTGAGGTTGGGTGAGCAAATGCAGATACTTTAAAGTAATACCGCGGGGTACCCACCCCATGGGTCTCAAATCTCCAGGTACAAGGGAATCTTCCTACATCAAAACATGCATGGGAAACCCAGAAGATGGTATGCCATGATATCGGGAATGGTTTCTAAAACGCACCTCATTTCTCCTCTCCTTGTGCTCGGGTTCGCCATTCCAGCCGCTTGACTAACCATCTCCCTACTTGGAGAATCAGCACCTTTAACCTCCTGATTGTACAGGTTGCAATTTGTCCTGAGGATGAACGGGAAGACGGGGAACCAACGAGAGACTAGCCCTAGGTGTTGGGACAGGCATAGGTCACTCCATTTTCCCATCAGGAAGAAGAATGAACCACAGGCTCAGCCTCCCCCCCAGAACCAAAATAGGGCCTGAAGCAATCCTGCGCTTTTGCGGCCAGCTCCCAAAAAAGCGAGGAGACAAATGGAGCTCAGGGGCATTGCAATTCACAAACGTGCAGAGTTATAAATGAGAACTCTCGTCCACAAATATATTGAGGGAAGGCAACGAAGAGGATTTGAAAGCAAGGCAGATTTGCAGGAAACAGATTTCAGGAGGTAGATTCGACTCGCCTTTAAAGCACATGAAAAGCGGCAAAACGTTGACAATGATGCCCTTGGCCAAAAAGGGCGTATGCGTTTTTTCCTGAATATATTCAGGAAAAAACGCATACGCCCTTTTTGGCCAACCAAGCAAGCCGGAAGTGCAAATCAACGCTACAAAGAAGTCTCGCTTGCCCTCGGTCAAAAGGGCCATGCTGAACAAAGTGTAAAAACCAGAAAAGCAGGACAGGCCATGGAGACATGGCAGCCTTACTACGCTGATGGGCGGGATGTAAATTGCCAACAGGCACTCTGGAGAAGAGTACAGTGTGTCCTGAAACAAGTAATAAACACAGCGTAGAGAGCATAGGGCACTTCCACTCATGGGTGTATAAATGGGGAAAACTAAAAATCAACAAGACACAGGCACCCTAAAGTTTACGGCTGCTCTGTTTCCAAGAACCTCTGCTTCGGTACACCTTCAATATCCCAGGAAAGAGAAAAATGGATAAAGAAATGGTGGTACTTGGCACAATGGAATATCACTCAGCCATGAAATCAATGTCATAAGGCTAGTTAGCAGCATGATGAGTGGATTTAGGTACGATGATTCTAAGTGAAATAAGTCACACAGAAAAAGACACTTATCCTAAGATATCGCTTATAGAGGGAATGTCAAAATCGCTACACTTGAACTGAATTACAAAACAGAACAGAGTCACACCTTTAGAAGACACACTATGGCTGCTTAACGGGAAAGGTGAGGTGGGGTGATGCATAAAACAAGGGTTTCAAATTAGCTCAGAGACCGCTCCATAAGCCAAATATGTAATAGACAAGGCCTACTCCCTGCTCAGTGAACTGGACTCAACACACCCTAGTCACCACACAAGAATATATCTGACTAGTAAGAATCTGAAAACCTATGTATCGATATCTCTCTGCAAGTGAATCAAGAGGGTGTAAAGCGGCATAAACACAGCAGGGAAAAGCAGCCAAGCCCGATTCTAAACATAAATTTCTTTAAAAAACCCACAAAACAAAGACAGTGAAAGAGAGAGAAATTCTTACAAAATCCGTTCAGGGTCTCTGATGCAACCTGGATTGACCATATCTAGACCCACAGCTGGATGAGACATAAGGCTGGACACTCTTGGGGCTGAGAGGATTGGTGAGGTTGGGTGAGCAAACGCAGATACTTTAAAGTAACACTGCGGGGAAGACACCCCATGGGTATCAAATCTCCAGGTACAAGGGCATCTTCCTACATCAAAACATGCATGGGAAACCCAGAAGATGGTATGCCATGAGATCGGGAAAGGTTTCTAAAATGCACCTCATTTCTCCTCTCCTTGTGCTCGGGTTCACCATTCCAGCTGCTTGACTAACCATCTCCCTACTTGGAGAATCAGCACCTTTAACCTCCTGATTGTACAGGTTGCAATTTGTCCTGAGGATTAACGTGAAGACGGGGAACCAACGAGAGACGAGCCCTAGGTGTTGGGACAGGCATAGGTCACTCCATTTTCCCATCAGGAAGAAGAATGAACCACAGGCTCAGCCTGCCCCCCAGAACCAAAATAGGGCCTGAAGCAATCCTGCGCTTTTGCGGCCAGCTCCCAAAAAAGCGAGGAGACAAATGGAGCTCAGGGGCACTGCAATTCACAAACGTGCAGAGTTATAAATGAGAACTCTCGTCCACAAATATATTGAAGGAAGGCAACGAAGAGGATTTGAAAGCAAGGCAGATTTGCAGGAAACAGATTTCAGGAGGTAGATTCGACTCGCCTTTAAAGCACATGAAAAGCGGCAAAACGTTGACAATGATGCCCTTGGCCAAAAAGGGCGTATGCGTTTTTTCCTGAATATATTCAGGAAAAAACGCATACGCCCTTTTTGGCCAACCAAGCAAGCCGGAAGGGCAAATCAGCGCTACAAAGAAGTCTCGCTTGCCCTCGGTCAAAAGGGCCATGCTGAACAAAGTGTAAAAACCAGAAAAGCAGGACAGGCCATGGAGACATGGGAGCCTTGCTACGCTGATGGGCGGGATGTAAATTGCCAACAGGCACTCTGGAGATGAGTACGGTGTGTCCTGAAACAAGTAAAAAACACAGCGTTGAGAGCATAGGGCACTTCCACTCATGGGCGTATAAATTGGGAAAATTAAAAATCAACAAGACACAGGCACCCCAAACTTTACGGCTGCTCTGTTGCCAAGAACCTCCGCTTCGGTACACCTTCAATATCCCAGGAAAGAGAAAAATGGATAAAGAAATGGTGGTACTTGGCACAATGGAATATCACTCAGCCATGAAATCAATATCATAAGGCTAGTTAGCAGCATGATGAGTGGATTTAGGTACGATGATTCTAAGTGAAATAAGTCACACAGAAAAAGACACTTATCCTAAGATATCGCTTATAGAGGGAATGTCAAAATCGCTACACTTGAACTGAATTACAAAACAGAACAGAGTCACACCTTTAGAAGACACACTATGGCTGCTTAACGGGAAAGGTGAGGTGGGTTGATGCATAAAACAAGGGTTTGAAATTAGCTCAGAGACCGCTCCATAAGCCAAATATGTAATAGACAAGGCCTACTCCCTGCTCAGTGAACTGGACTCAACACACCCTAGTCACCACACAAGAATATATCTGACTAGTAAGAATCTGAAAACCTATGTATCGATATCTCTCTGCAAGTGAATCAAGAGGGTGTAAAGCGGCATAAACACAGCAGGGAAAAGCAGCCAAACCCCATTCTAAACATACATTACTTTAAAAAACCCACAAAGCAAAGACAGTGAAAGAGAGAGAAATTCTTACAAAATCCGTTCTGGGTCTATGATGCAACCTGGATTGACCATATCTAGACCCACAGCTGGATGAGACATAAGGCTGGACACTCTTGGGGCTGAGAGGATTGGTGAGGTTGGGTGAGCAAACGCAGATACTTTAAAGTAACACTGCGGGGAACACACCCCATGGGTCTCAAATCTCCAGGTACAAGGGCATCTTCCTACATCAAAACATGCATGGGAAACCCAGAAGATGGTATGCCATGAGATCAGGAAAGGTTTCTAAAATGCACCTCATTTCTCCTCTCCTTGTGCTCGGGTTCACCATTCCAGCTGCTTGACTAACCATCTCCCTACTTGAAGAATCAGCACCTTTAACCTCCTGATTGTACAGGTTGCAATTTGTCCTGAGGATGAACGTGAAGATGGGGAACCAACGAGAGACGAGCCCTAGGTGTTGGGACAGGCATAGGTCACTCCATTTTCCCATCAGGAAGAAGAATGAACCACAGGCTCAGCCTGCCCCCCAGAACCAAAATAGGGCCTGAAGCAATCCTGCGCTTTTGCGGCCAGCTCCCAAAAAAGCGAGGAGACAAATGGAGCTCAGCGGCACTGCAATTCACAAACGTGCAGAGTTATAAATGAGAACTCTCGTCCACAACTATATTGAAGGAAGGCAACGAAGAGGATTTGAAAGCAAGGCAGATTTGCAGGAAACAGATTTCAGGAGGTAGATTCGACTCGCCTTTAAAGCACATGAAAAGCGGCAAAACGTTGACAATGATGCCCTTGGCCAAAAAGGGCGTATGCGTTTTTTCCTGAATATATTCAGGAAAAAACGCATACGCCCTTTTTGGCCAACCAAGCAAGCCGGAAGGGCAAATCAGCGCTACAAAGAAGTCTCGCTTGCCCTCGGTCAAAAGGGCCATGTTGAACAAAGTGTAAAAACCAGAAAAACAGGACAGGCCATGGAGACATGGGAGCCTTGCTACGCTGATGGGCGGGATGTAAATTGCCAACAGGCACTCTGGAGAAGAGTACGGTGTGTCCTGAAACAAGTAATAAACACAGCGTAGAGAGCATAGGGCACTTCCACTCATGGGCGTATAAATTGGGAAAACTAAAAATCAACAAGACACAGGCACCCCAAACTTTACGGCTGCTCTGTTTCCAAGAACCTCCGCTTCGGTACACCTTCAATATCCCAGGAAAGAGATAAATGGATAAAGAAATGGTGGTACTTGGCACAATGCAATATCACTCAGCCATGAAATCAATGTCATAAGGCTAGTTAGCAGCATGATGAGTGGATTTAGGTACGATGAGTCTAAGTGAAAAAAGTCACACAGAAAAAGGCACTTATCCTAAGATATCGCTTATAGAGGGAATGTCAAAATCGCTACACTTGAACTGAATTACAAAACAGAACAGAGTCACACCTTTAGAAGACACACTATGGCTGCTTAACCGGAAAGGTGAGGTGGGGTGATGCATAAAACAAGGGTTTGAAATTAGCTCAGACACCGCTCCATAAGCCAAATATGTAATAGACAAGGCCTACTCCCTGCTCAGTGAACTGGACTCAACACCCCCTAGTCACCGCACAAGAATATATCTGACTAGTATGAATCTGAAAACCTATGTATTGATATCTTTCTGCAAGTGAATCAAGAGGGTGTAAAGCGGCATAAACACAGCAGGGAAAAGCAGCCAAACCCCATTCTAAACATACATTACTTTAAAAAACCCACAAAGCAAAGACAGTGAAAGAGAGAGAAATTCTTACAAAATCCGTTCAGGGTCTCTGATGCAACCTGGATTGACCATATCTAGACCCACAGCTGGATGAGACATAAGGCTGGACACTCTTGGGGCTGAGAGGTTTGGTGAGGTTGGGTGAACAAACGCAGATACTTTAAAGTAATACCGCGGGGTACCCACCCCATGGGTCTCAAATCTCCAGGTACAAGGGAATCTTCCTACATCAAAACATGCATGGGAAACCCAGAAGATGGTATGCCGTGAGATCGGGAAAGGTTTCTAAAACGCACCTCATTTCTCCTCTCCTTGTGCTCGGGTTCGCCATTCCAGCCGCTTGACTAACCATCTCCCTACTTGGAGAATCAGCACCTTTAACCTACTGTTTCGTCCAGGTTGCAATTTGTCCTGAGGATGAACGGGAAGACGGGGAACCAAAGAAAGACTAGCCCTAGGTGTTGGGATAGGCACAGGTCACTCCATTTTCCCATCAGGAAGAAGAATGAACCACAGGCTCAGCCTGCCCCCCAGAACCAAAATAGGGCCTGAAGCAATCCTGCGCTTTTGCGGCCAGCTCCCAAAAAAGCGAGGAGACAAATGGAGCTCAGCGGCACTGCAATTCACAAACGTGCAGAGTTATAAATGAGAACTCTCGTCCACAAATATATTGAAGGAAGGCAACGAAGAGGATTTGAAAGCAAGGCAGATTTGCAGGAAACAGATTTCAGGAGGTAGATTCGACTCGCCTTTAAAGCACATGAAAAGCGGCAAAACGTTGACAATGATGCCCTTGGCCAAAAAGGGCGTATGTGTTTTTTCCTGAATATATTCAGTAAAAAACGCATACGCCCTTTTTGGCCAACCAAGCAAGCCGGAAGGGCAAATCAGCGCTACAAAGAAGTCTCGCTTGCCCTCGGTCAAAAGGGCCATGCTGAACAAAGTGTAAAAACCAGAAAAGCAGGACAGGCCATGGAGACATGGGAGCCTTGCTACGCTGATGGGCGGGATGTAAATTGCCAACAGGCACTCTGGAGATGAGTACGGTGTGTCCTGAAACAAGTAATAAACACAGCGTTGAGAGCATAGGGCACTTCCACTCATGGGCGTATAAATTGGGAAAATTAAAAATCAACAAGACACAGGCACCCCAAACTTTACGGCTGCTCTGTTTACAAGAACCTCCGCTTCGGTACACCTTCAATATCCCAGGAAAGAGAAAAATGGATAAAGAAATGGTGGTACTTGGCACAATGGAATATCACTCAGCCATGAAATCAATATCATAAGGCTAGTTAGCAGCATGATGAGTGGATTTAGGTACGATGATTCTAAGTGAAATAAGTCACACAGAAAAAGACACTTATCCTAAGATATCGCTTATAGAGGGAATGTCAAAATCGCTACACTTGAACTGAATTACAAAACAGAACAGAGTCACACCTTTAGAAGACACACTATGGCTGCTTAACGGGAAAGGTGAGGTGGGGTGATGCATAAAACAAGGGTTTCAAATTAGCTCAGAGACCGCTCCATAAGCCAAATATGTAATAGACAAGGCCTACTCCCTGCTCAGTGAACTGGACTCAACACACCCTAGTCACCACACAAGAATATATCTGACTAGTAAGAATCTGAAAACCTATGTATCGATATCTCTCTGCAAGTGAATCAAGAGGGTGTAAAGCGGCATAAACACAGCAGGGAAAAGCAGCCAAACCCCATTCTAAACATACATTACTTTAAAAAACCCACAAAGCAAAGACAGTGAAAGAGAGAGAAATTCTTACAAAATCCGTTCTGGGTCTATGATGCAACCTGGATTGACCATATCTAGACCCACAGCTGGATGAGACATAAGGCTGGACACTCTTGGGGCTGAGAGGATTGGTGAGGTTGGGTGAGCAAACGCAGATACTTTAAAGTAACACTGCGGGGAACACACCCCATGGGTCTCAAATCTCCAGGTACAAGGGCATCTTCCTACATCAAAACATGCATGGGAAACCCAGAAGATGGTATGCCATGAGATCGGGAAAGGTTTCTAAAATGCACCTCATTTCTCCTCTCCTTGTGCTCGGGTTCACCATTCCAGCTGCTTGACTAACCATCTCCCTACTTGGAGAATCAGCACCTTTAACCTCCTGATTGTACAGGTTGCAATTTGTCCTGAGGATGAACGTGAAGACGGGGAACCAACGAGAGACGAGCCCTAGGTGTTGGGACAGGCATAGGTCACTCCATTTTCCCATCAGGAAGAAGAATGAACCACAGGCTCAGCCTGCCCCCCAGAACCAAAATAGGGCCTGAAGCAATCCTGCGCTTTTGCGGCCAGCTCCCAAAAAAGCGAGGAGACAAATGGAGCTCAGGGGCACTGCAATTCACAAACGTGCAGAGTTATAAATGAGAACTCTCGTCCACAAATATATTGAGGGAAGGCAACGAAGAGGATTTGAAAGCAAGGCAGATTTGCAGGAAACAGATTTCAGGAGGTAGATTCGACTCGCCTTTAAAGCACATGAAAAGCGGCAAAACGTTGACAATGATGCCCTTGGCCAAAAAGGGCGTATGCGTTTTTTCCTGAATATATTCAGGAAAAAACGCATACGCCCTTTTTGGCCAAGCAAGCAAGCCGGAAGGGCAAATCAGCGCTACAAAGAAGTCTCGCTTGCCCTCGGTCAAAAGGGCCATGTTGAACAAAGTGTAAAAACCAGAAAAACAGGACAGGCCATGGAGACATGGGAGCCTTGCTACGCTGATGGGCGGGATGTAAATTGCCAACAGGCACTCTGGAGAAGAGTACGGTGTGTCCTGAAACAAGTAATAAACACAGCGTAGAGAGCATAGGGCACTTCCACTCATGGGCGTATAAATTGGGAAAACTAAAAATCAACAAGACACAGGCACCCCAAACTTTACGGCTGCTCTGTTTACAAGAACCTCCGCTTCGGTACACCTTCAATATCCCAGGAAAGAGATAAATGGATAAAGAAATGGTGGTACTTGGCACAATGCAATATCACTCAGCCATGAAATCAATGTCATAAGGCTAGTTAGCAGCATGATGAGTGGATTTAGGTACGATGAGTC